>NC_069501.1:1050706953-1050800287 GCF_027579735.1 Bombina bombina | reverse complement strand
CACAATGTAAGAGGGGGTTTCACAATGGCTTCTAAACACTAAGAGCAATGAGATTCCTCAATGTCAGACATGTTAAACAGACTAGTAATAACCACAATAGTCAAACACTTTATTTATTGATTAAAACAATATTTTGAAAAGCATGTACTGCGCCTTTAAGAAAATAAAAAGCGCACAAATTTTCCAAAACTACTTCAAAACGTTAATTTACCTCAAAAATTAACTACACCTAATCAATGGCTCCAAAAATTATTGCACCCCAAGAGTAAGGGGAGAAATGAACCTCTAAAAGGTATTTATACACACAAATATGTTCGATTTGACAAAAATAACCCCTGCACCTCGCCACAGCTCTGCTGTGGCGCCTACCTGCCCCCAGAGTACTGCAAAATTACTCTGCAACGATCCGGTTAACAGAACACCAGTCTAGGCTCAACTGGAGCCAATAGGATCGTGTACATCTCTTGCCCAGGCCTGAGCGAAGAGAGAGTCTGCCCCCTACTAGATCCGGTCCCGGATCGGGGGCTAACCCTTCATGCTGTCTTGGTGGCAGCTGCAGGCTTTTTGGCCTGTTTACCCTTATTCCAGCCCTGGTAAGGTTTCCAGGTTGCCTTGGGCTGTGAAGCGTTACCCTTTTGCTTTGCAGCCAGAGAGGATGAAGCGGGGCCGTTCCTGAAATTGCGAAAGGAACGAAAATTAGCCTTGTTCTTTGTCTTAAAGGGCTTGTCCTGAGGGAGAGCATGGACTTTTCCTCCGGTGATATCTGAAATAATCTCTTTCAATTCAGGCCTGAAGAGGGTCTTTCCTTTGAAAGGGATGTTCAAAAGCTTGGATTTAGAAGACACATCGGCCGACCAGGACTTTAGCCATAGCGCCCTGTGCGCCAAAATGGCGAAACCTGAATTTTTCGCCGCTAACTTAGCTTGGATAGGTTGGAGAAGAAAACCTTGTTGAACAAAAATTTTCTTAAGTAAACCCTCTAACTTTTTATCCATAGGGTCTTTAAAAGCACAACTGTCTTCAATTGGTATGGTTGTGCGTTTAGCAAGTGTAGAAATAGCCCCCTCCACCTTAGGGACCGTCTGCCACGAGTCCCGCACAGGGTCAGGTATGGGGAACATTTTCTTAAAAACAGGAGGGGGAGCAAAGGGAACACCTGGTCTATCCCACTCCCTAGTAACGATATCCGCAATCCTCTTAGGGACCGGAAACGTATCCGTGTAAACCGGGACCTCTAGGTACTTGTCCATTTTACACAATTTCTCTGGGATCACCAAAGGGTCGCAGTCATCCAGAGTAGCTAATACCTCCCTAAGCAAAACACGGAGGTGTTCTAGTTTAAATTTAAAAGCCAATGTATCTGAATCTGTCTGAGGAGGAACCCTTCCTGAATCAGAGACTTCTCCCTCAGACATCAAATCCCTCGCTCCCACTTCAGAGCGTTGTGAGGGAATATCGGATACGGCTACCAAAGCGTCAGAATGCTCATAATCGGTTCTTAAAACGGAGCTATCACGCTTTGCGGGTAACACGGGCAGTTTAGATAAGGCTGTAAGAGAATTATCCATGACTGCCGCTAAATCTTGTAATGTAAAAGTGTTAGACGCACTAGAGGTACTAGGCGTTGCTTGCGCGGGCGTAACTGGTTGTGACACTTGGGGAGAGGCAGACGGGCTACGCTCGTTACCTTCAGTCTGAGAATCATCTTGGGCCACATTTTTAAGTGCAACAATATCTTTAAAGTGTATAGACATATCAGTACAAGTGGGACACATTCTGAGAGGGGGTTCCACCATGGTTTCTAAACACATTGAACAAGGATTTTCCTTAGTGTCAGACATGTTTAATAGACTAGTAATATATACAAGCAGGCTTGGAAATCACTTTAATCAAATAAAAAACACAATTTGAAAAAAAAACACGTTACTGTGCCTTTAAGAAATAAAAAGCACACAATTTTACAAAACAGTGAAAAATGCAGCAATTCTCCTGAAATTTTCACAGTATGTACCTAAAGCCTTAATAAGATTGCACCACAAGTTTCAAAACGATTAACCCCTTAATGCCCAAACCGGAGCAGCCTAAAGCCAACACCCGGTTAAAAACAGTACAGCACCTTGCCTACCTGCCCTTAGGGATCAGATTTGGGGGAATATAGCTTCTATAAGGCCCTCAAACAGCAGCAGGACCCTCCATGTGAATCAGCATGAACTTCTCTGCAATTGTAACTGCGCATCTGAGGCGAGAAATTAGGACCCTCCCACTCCACTCCGGAGTTGTGAGGCCTAGTAAATCACTCTTAAGTGACTAAAAAGCAGCCATGTGGGAAATAACCCCAGAAAGAACCCCAAAAGGACTTTCAAAGTGTCTACAAACGATATTTTTCTTGAATAAACAATTGATTGCCCTGATTCAGTGTCAACCAGCATAATTAGCCCAGTTATGTAAGCATTCAATTCCTTACCAAGTCTGTGAACATAGCTTACCCTCCCCTCATGGGGATATTGTCAGTCTCCTCTAGCATTATCTCAGTCTTGTCTAGAAATAAATGACTGAACATACCTCATTGCAGATTACCCTGCAAACCGTTCCCCCCAACTGAAGTTTTCTGGTATTCCTCAGTCCTGTGTGGGAACAGCAGTGGATTTTAGTTACAACATGCTAAAATCATTTTCCTCTCAGCAGAAATCTTCATCACTTTTCTGCTAGAGAGTAAATAGTACAAACCGGTACCATTTAAAATAAACTTTTGATTGAAGATAAAAACTAAAATTCAAAGACCACATTCACTTTACCCTCCCGTAGAGAGACCCTAGTGCTTAGAGCCGGCAAACAGAATGACTGGGGGGTGGAGCTAGATGGACAGCTTTGCTGTGTGCTCTCTTTGCCACTTCCTGTAGGGAATGAGAATATCCCACAAGTAAAGGATGAATCCGTGGACTGGATACACCGTGCAAGAGAAAACTATAAACGTTTTTAAACAGTTACACCAAACTGCCACAGCTCTACTGTGGGCCTACCTGCCCATACGACGACTTTGGAAGGCACAAAAACCCTTTAGAGAGGTCCTAAATGTTCAGGGGACTCCTTCAGGGAAGCTGGATGTCTCAAACTACAAAAACTAATGAACAATTTAGGCCGAAAATAGGCCCCTTCCAGCCTGTACTCACAGTGAGAGGGCCTTAAACTATCCCTAGGTAAAATCTAGTCAGACATGTGGAAAAAACTGGGCCCCAGAATAAAGTTTTATCACTAATATGTAATAAACGTTCATACACCTTTCAAGCAAACGTTCTATCTATTAAGTAATGTGAGTAAATAATAAAAATATTACCCTTTACAGCAAGCATGATACCAGTCGTTATTAAATCACTGTAATCAGGCTTACCTTAAATAAATCCGGTATTGTCAGCATTTTCGAGCATATTCATTTCTCTAGAAAAATTTAAAACGGCACATACCTCAGAGCAGGAGACCCTGCACGCTATTCCCACAGCTGAAGTTACCTCATCTCTTCAGTTATGTGTGAGAACAGCAATGGATCTTAGTTACAATCTGCTAAGATCAAAGACCACAGGCAGACTCTTCTTCAACTTTCTGCCTGAGGCTAAAATAGTACAACTCCGGTACCATTTGAAAATAAACTTTTGATTGAAGATAAACTGCATTAGTGCACCACATCTCTCTAGCTACTTCCCTTGTCGAGAGCTGCAAGAGAATGACTGGGAGGTGGCAGTTAGGGAAGGAGCTATATAGACAGCTCTGCTGTGGGTGATCCTCTTGCAGCTTCCTGTTGGGAAGGAGAATATCCCACAAGTAATGGATGAATCCGTGGACTGGATAAACCCTGAGATATGATCTCCAACGCCCAGGGATCCTGAACATCTCTTGCCCACGCCTGGGCGAAGAGAAAAAGTGTGCCCCCTACTACATCCGTCGCCGGATAGGGGGCCGTTCCTTCATGCTGTCTTAGAGGCAGCAGCAGGCTTTCTGGCCTGCTTGCCTTTGTTCTAGGACTGGTTAGGTTTCCAGGGCTGCTTAGATTGAGCAAAAGTTCCCTCTTGTCTTGAAGCGGAGGAAGTTGATGCTGCACCTGCCTTATAAGGTCTGCCCCTTGAAAGGAATGTTGAGTAATTTAGACTTTGAAGTCACATCAGCTGACCAGGATTTGAGCCATAGCGCCCTACGCGCCTGGATGGCGAATCCGGAATTCTTAGCCGTTAGTTTAGTCAAATGAACAATGGCATCAGAAACAAATGAGTTAGCTAGCTTAAGAGTTCTAAGCTTGTCAACAATTTCAGTCAATGGAGCTGTATGGATGGCCTCTGCCAGGGCCTCAAACCAGAATGCCGCCGCAGCAGTAACAGGCGCAATGCATGCAAGGGGCTGTAAAATAAAACCTTGTTGAATAAACATTTTCTTAAGGTAACCCTCTAATTTTTTATCCATTGGATCTGAAAAAGCACAACTGTCCTCAACCGGGATAGTGGTACGCTTTGCTAAAGTAGAAACTGCTCCCTCCACCTTAGGGACAGTCTGCCATAAGTCCCGTGTAGTGGCATCTATTGGAAACCTTTTTCTAAATATAGGAGGTGGGGAAAAGGGCACACCGGGCCTATCCCACTCCTTACTAATAATTTCTGTAAGCCTTTTAGGTATTGGAAAAACATCAGTACTCACCGGCACTGCATAGTATTTATCCAGCCTACACAATTTCTCTGGCACTGCAATTGTGTCACAGTCATTCAGAGCAGCTAATACCTCCCCAAGCAATACACGGAGGTTCTCAAGCTTAAATTTAAAATTAGAAATCTCTGAATCAGGTCTCCCCGAATAAGAGACGTCACCCACATACTGAAGCTCTCCGTCCTCAGGTTCTGCATATTGTGACGCAGTATCAGACATGGCTCTTACAGCATCTACGCGCTCTGTATCTCGTCTAACCCCAGAGCTATCGCGCTTGCCTCTCAATTCAGGCAATCTGGATAATACCTCTGACAGGGTATTATTCATGATTGCAGCCATGTCCTGCAAAGTAATCGCTATGGGCGTCCCTGATGTACTTGGTGCCATATTAGCGTGTGTCCCTTGAGCGGGAGGCGAAGGGTCCGACACGTGGGGAGAGTTAGTCGGCATAACTTCCCCCTCGACAGACCCCTCTGGTGACAATTCTTTTATAGATAAAGACTGATCTTTACTGTTTAAGGTGAAATCAATACATTTAGTACACATTCTCCTATGGGGCTCCACCATGGCTTTTAAACATAATGAACAAGTATCCTCTGTTTCAGGCATGTTTGTACAGACTAGCAATGAGACTAGCAAGCTTGGAAAACACTTTAAAGCAAGTTAACAAGCAAAATAAAAACAGAATTTATGTTTACCTGATAAATTACTTTCTCCAACGGTGTGTCCGGTCCACGGCGTCATCCTTACTTGTGGGATATTCTCTTCCCCAACAGGAAATGGCAAAGAGCCCAGCAAAGCTGGTCACATGATCCCTCCTAGGCTCCGCCTACCCCAGTCATTCGACCGACGTTAAGGAGGAATATTTGCATAGGAGAAACCATATGATACCGTGGTGACTGTAGTTAAAGAAAATAAATTATCAGACCTGATTAAAAAACCAGGGCGGGCCGTGGACCGGACACACCGTTGGAGAAAGTAATTTATCAGGTAAACATAAATTCTGTTTTCTCCAACATAGGTGTGTCCGGTCCACGGCGTCATCCTTACTTGTGGGAACCAATACCAAAGCTTTAGGACACGGATGATGGGAGGGAGCAAATCAGGTCACCTAGATGGAAGGCACCACGGCTTGCAAAACCTTTCTCCCAAAAATAGCCTCAGAAGAAGCAAAAGTATCAAACTTGTAAAATTTGGTAAAAGTGTGCAGTGAAGACCAAGTCGCTGCCCTACATATCTGATCAACAGAAGCCTCGTTCTTGAAGGCCCATGTGGAAGCCACAGCCCTAGTGGAATGAGCTGTGATTCTTTCGGGAGGTTGCCGTCCGGCAGTCTCGTAAGCCAATCTGATGATGCTTTTAATCCAAAAAGAGAGAGAGGTAGAAGTTGCTTTTTGACCTCTCCTTTTACCGGAATAAACAACAAACAAGGAAGATGTTTGTCTAAAATCCTTTGTAGCGTCTAAATAGAATTTTAGAGCGCGAACAACATCCAAATTGTGCAACAAACGTTCCTTCTTTGAAACTGGTTTCGGACACAGAGAAGGTACGATAATCTCCTGGTTAATGTTTTTGTTAGAAACAACTTTTGGAAGAAAACCAGGTTTAGTACGTAAAACCACCTTATCTGCATGGAACACCAGATAAGGAGGAGAACACTGCAGAGCAGATAATTCTGAAACTCTTCTAGCAGAAGAAATTGCAACCAAAAACAAAACTTTCCAAGATAATAACTTAATATCAACGGAATGTAAGGGTTCAAACGGAACCCCCTGAAGAACTGAAAGAACTAAGTTGAGACTCCAAGGAGGAGTCAAAGGTTTGTAAACAGGCTTGATTCTAACCAGAGCCTGAACAAAGGCTTGAACATCTGGCACAGCTGCCAGCTTTTTGTGAAGTAACACAGACAAGGCAGAAATCTGTCCCTTCAGGGAACTTGCAGATAATCCTTTTTCCAATCCTTCTTGAAGGAAGGATAGAATCTTAGGAATCTTAACCTTGTCCCAAGGGAATCCTTTAGATTCACACCAACAGATATATTTTTTCCAAATTTTGTGGTAAATCTTTCTAGTTACAGGCTTTCTGGCCTGAACAAGAGTATCGATAACAGAATCTGAGAACCCTCGCTTCGATAAGATCAAGCGTTCAATCTCCAAGCAGTCAGCTGGAGTGAGACCAGATTCGGATGTTCGAACGGACCTTGAACAAGAAGGTCTCGTCTCAAAGGTAGCTTCCATGGTGGAGCCGATGACATATTCACCAGATCTGCATACCAAGTCCTGCGTGGCCACGCAGGAGCTATCAAGATCACCAACGCCCTCTCCTGATTGATCCTGGCTACCAGCCTGGGGATGAGAGGAAACGGCGGGAATACATAAGCTAGTTTGAAGGTCCAAGGTGCTACTAGTGCATCCACTAGAGCCGCCTTGGGATCCCTGGATCTGGACCCGTAGCAAGGAACTTTGAAGTTCTGACGAGAGGCCATCAGATCCATGTCTGGAATGCCCCACAGTTGAGTGATTTGGGCAAAGATTTCCGGATGGAGTTCCCACTCCCCCGGATGCAATGTCTGACGACTCAGAAAATCCGCTTCCCAATTTTCCACTCCTGGGATGTGGATTGCAGACAGGTGGCAGGAGTGAGACTCCGCCCATTGAATGATTTTGGTCACTTCTTCCATCGC
Source organism: Bombina bombina (assembly GCF_027579735.1). Classification (NCBI taxonomy): domain Eukaryota; kingdom Metazoa; phylum Chordata; class Amphibia; order Anura; family Bombinatoridae; genus Bombina; species Bombina bombina. Next base: position 1,050,792,919 of record NC_069501.1, on the reverse strand, counting down.
CAGGGAACTCCTTGTTCCCCCCTGATGGTTGATGTACGCAACAGTTGTCATGTTGTCTGATTGAAACCGTATGAACTTGGCCCTCGCTAGCTGAGGCCAAGCCTTGAGAGCATTGAATATCGCTCTCAGTTCCAGAATATTTATCGGTAGAAGAGATTCTTCCCGAGACCAAAGACCCTGAGCTTTCAGGGATCCCCAGACCGCGCCCCAGCCCATCAGACTGGCGTCGGTCGTGACAATGACCCACTCTGGTCTGCGGAAGGTCATCCCTTGTGACAGGTTGTCCAGGGACAGCCACCAACGGAGTGAGTCTCTGGTCCTCTGATTTACTTGTATCCTCTGAGACAAGTCTGTATAGTCCCCATTCCACTGACTGAGCATGCACAGTTGTAATGGTCTTAGATGAATGCGCGCAAAAGGAACTATGTCCATTGCCGCTACCATCAAACCTATCACTTCCATGCACTGCGCTATGGAAGGAAGAGGAACGGAATGAAGTATCCGACAAGAGTCTAGAAGTTTTGTTTTTCTGGCCTCTGTCAGAAAAATCCTCATTTCTAAGGAGTCTATTATTGTTCCCAAGAAGGGAACCCTTGTTGACGGAGATAGAGAACTCTTTTCCACGTTCACTTTCCATCCGTGAGATCTGAGAAAGGCCAGGACGATGTCCGTGTGAGCCTTTGCTTGAGGAAGGGACGACGCTTGAATCAGAATGTCGTCCAAGTAAGGTACTACAGCAATGCCCCTTGGTCTTAGCACAGCTAGAAGGGACCCTAGTACCTTTGTGAAAATCCTTGGAGCAGTGGCTAATCCGAAAGGAAGCGCCACGAACTGGTAATGCTTGTCCAGGAATGCGAACCTTAGGAACCGATGATGTTCCTTGTGGATAGGAATATGTAGATACGCATCCTTTAAATCCACCGTGGTCATGAATTGACCTTCCTGGATGGAAGGAAGAATTGTTCGAATGGTTTCCATCTTGAACGATGGAACCTTGAGAAACTTGTTTAAGATCTTGAGATCTAAGATTGGTCTGAACGTTCCCTCTATTTTGGGAACTATGAACAGATTGGAGTAGAACCCCATCCCTTGTTCTCCTAATGGAACAGGATGAATCACTCCCATTGTTAACAGGTCTTCTACACAATGTAAGAATGCCTGTCTTTTTATGTGGTCTGAAGACAACTGAGACCTGTGGAACCTCCCCCTTGGGGGAAGCCCCTTGAATTCCAGAAGATAACCTTGGGAGACTATTTCTAGTGTCCAAGGATCCAGAACATCTCTTGCCCAAGCCTGAGCGAAGAGAGAGAGTCTGCCCCCCACCAGATCCGGTCCCGGATCGGGGGCCAACATTTCATGCTGTCTTGGTAGCAGTGGCAGGTTTCTTGGCCTGCTTTCCCTTGTTCCAGCCTTGCATTGGTCTCCAAGCTTGCTTGGCTTGAGAAGTATTACCCTCTTGCTTAGAGGACGTAGCACTTTGGGCTGGTCCGTTTCTACGAAAGGGACGAAAATTAGGTTTATTTTTGGCCTTGAAAGGCCGATCCTGAGGAAGGGCATGGCCCTTACCCCCAGTGATATCAGAGATAATCTCTTTCAAGTCAGGGCCAAACAGCGTTTTCCCCTTGAAAGGAATGTTAAGTAGCTTGTTCTTGGAAGACGCATCAGCTGACCAAGATTTCAACCAAAGCGCTCTGCGCGCCACAATAGCAAACCCAGAATTCTTAGCCGCTAACCTAGCCAATTGCAAAGTGGCGTCTAGGGTGAAAGAATTAGCCAATTTGAGAGCATTGATTCTGTCCATAATCTCCTCATAAGGAGGAGAATCACTATCGACCGCCTTTACCAGCTCATCGAACCAGAAACATGCGGCTGTAGCGACAGGGACAATGCATGAAATTGGTTGTAGAAGGTAACCCTGCTGAACAAACATCTTTTTAAGTAAACCTTCTAATTTTTTATCCATAGGATCTTTGAAAGCACAACTATCTTCTATGGGTATAGTGGTGCGTTTGTTTAAAGTGGAAACCGCTCCCTCGACCTTGGGGACTGTATGCCATAAGTCCTTTCTGGGGTCGACCATAGGAAACAATTTTTTAAATATGGGGGGAGGGACGAAAGGAATACCGGGCCTTTCCCATTCTTTATTTACAATGTCCGCCACCCGCTTGGGTATAGGAAAAGCTTCTGGGAGCCCCGGGACCTCTAGGAACTTGTCCATTTTACATAGCTTCTCTGGGATGACCAAATTGTCACAATCATCCAGAGTGGATAATACCTCCTTAAGCAGAGCGCGGAGATGTTCCAACTTAAATTTAAACGTAATCACATCAGGTTCAGCTTGTTGAGAAATGTTCCCTGAATCTGTAATTTCTCCCTCAGACAAAACCTCCCTGGCCCCATCAGACTGGTTTAGGGGCCCTTCAGAACCATTATTATCAGCGTCGTCATGCTCTTCAGTATCTAAAACAGAGCAGTCGCGCTTACGCTGATAAGTGTGCATTTTGGCTAAAATGTTTTTGACAGAATTATCCATTACAGCCGTTAATTGTTGCATAGTAAGGAGTATTGGCACGCTAGATGTACTAGGGGCCTCCTGAGTGGGCAAGACTCGTGTAGACGAAGGAGGGAATGATGCAGTACCATGCTTACTCCCCTCACTTGAGGAATCATCTTGGGCATCATTGTCATTGTCACATAAATCACATTTATTTAAATGAGAAGGAACTCTGGCTTCCCCACATTCAGAACACAGTCTATCTGGTAGTTCAGACATGTTAAACAGGCATAAACTTGATAACAAAGTACAAAAAACGTTTTAAAATAAAACCGTTACTGTCACTTTAAATTTTAAACTGAACACACTTTATTACTGCAATTGCGAAAAAATATGAAGGAATTGTTCAAAATTCACCGAAATTTCACCACAGTGTCTTAAAGCCTTAAAAGTATTGCACACCAAATTTGGAAGCTTTAACCCTTAAAATAACGGAACCGGAGCCGTTTTTAACTTTAACCCCTTTCCAGTCCCTGGTATCTGCTTTGCTGAGACCCAACCAAGCCCAAAGGGGAATACGATACCAAATGACGCCTTCAGAAAGTCTTTTCTATGTATCAGAGCTCCTCACACATGCGACTGCATGTCATGCCTCTCAAAAACAAGTGCGCAACACCGGCGCGAAAATGAGGCTCTGCCTATGATTTGGGAAAGCCCCTAAAGAATAAGGTGTCTAAAATAGTGCCTGCCGATATAATCTTATCAAAATACCCAGATTAAATGATTCCTCAAGGCTAAATATGTGTTAATAATGAATCGATTTAGCCCAGAAAAAGTCTACAGTCTTAATAAGCCCTTGTGAAGCCCTTATTTACTATCTTAATAAACATGGCTTACCGGATCCCATAGGGAAAATGACAGATTCCAGCATTACATCGTCTTGTTAGAATGTGTCATACCTCAAGCAGCAAGAGACTGCTCACTGTTCCCCCAACTGAAGTTAATTCCTCTCAACAGTCCTGTGTGGAACAGCCATGGATTTTAGTAACGGTTGCTAAAATCATTTTCCTCATACAAACAGAAATCTTCATCTCTTTTCTGTTTCTGAGTAAATAGTACATACCAGCACTATTTTAAAATAACAAACTCTTGATTGAATAATAAAAAACATAATTTATGCTTACCTGATAAATTCCTTTCTTCTGTTGTGTGATCAGTCCACGGGTCATCATTACTTCTGGGATATAACTCCTCCCCAACAGGAAATGCAAGAGGATTCACCCAGCAGAGCTGCATATAGCTCCTCCCCTCTACGTCACTCCCAGTCATTCGACCAAGAATCAACGAGAAAGGAGAAACCAAGGGTGAAGTGGTGACTGGAGTATAATTTAAAAGATATTTACCTGCCTTAAAAAAACAGGGCGGGCCGTGGACTGATCACACAACAGAAGAAAGGAATTTATCAGGTAAGCATAAATTATGTTTTCTTCTGTTATGTGTGATCAGTCCACGGGTCATCATTACTTCTGGGATACCAATACCAAAGCAAAAGTACACGGATGACGGGAGGGATAGGCAGGCTCATTATACAGAAGGAACCACTGCCTGAAGAACCTTTCTCCCAAAAATAGCCTCCGAAGAAGCAAAAGTGTCAAATTTGTAAAATTTGGAAAAAGTATGAAGCGAAGACCAAGTTGCAGCCTTGCAAATCTGTTCAACAGAGGCCTCATTCTTAAAGGCCCAAGTGGAAGCCACAGCTCTAGTAGAATGAGCTGTAATTCTTTCAGGAGGCTGCTGTCCAGCAGTCTCATAGGCTAAACGAATTATGCTACGAAGCCAGAAGGAGAGAGAGGTAGCCGAAGCCTTATGACCTCTCCTCTGACCAGAGTACACGACAAACAGGGAAGACGTTTGTCGAAAATCCTTAGTTGCCTGCAAGTAGAACTTGAGGGCACGAACTACATCCAGATTGTGTAGAAGACGTTCCTTCTTTGAGGAAGGATTCGGGCACAGGGAAGGCACCACGATCTCTTGATTGATGTTCCTGTTAGTGACTACCTTAGGTAAGAACCCAGGTTTTGTACGCAGAACTACCTTATCTGAATGAAAAATCAAATAAGGAGAATCACAATGTAAAGCTGATAACTCAGAGACTCTCCGAGCCGAAGAAATAGCCATTAAAAATAACACTTTCCAAGATAACAACTTTATATCAATGGAATGAAGGGGTTCAAACGGAACTCCTTGTAGAACGTTAAGAACAAGGTTTAAACTCCATGGCGGAGCAACAGTTTTAAACACAGGCTTGATCCTAGCTAAAGCCTGACAAAAGGCCTGGACGTCTGGATTTTCTGACAGACGCCTGTGTAACAAGATGGACAGAGCTGAGATCTGTCCCTTTAATGAACTAGCCGATAAACCCTTTTCTAAACCTTCTTGTAGAAAGGACAATATCCTAGGAATCCTAACCTTACTCCAGGAGTAACCTTTGGATTCGCACCAGTATAGGTATTTACGCCATATCTTATGGTAAATCCTTCTGGTAACAGGCTTCCTAGCCTGTATCAGGGTATCAATAACCGACTCAGAAAAACCACGTTTTGATAAAATCAAGCGTTCAATTTCCAAGCAGTCAGCTTCAGAGAAGTTAGATTTTGATGTTTGAAGGGACCCTGTATCAGAAGGTCCTGTCTTAGAGGTAGAGACCAAGGCGGACAGGATGACATGTCCACTAGATCTGCATACCAAGTCCTGCGTGGCCATGCAGGCGCTATTAGAATCACAGATGCTCTCTCCTGTTTGATTTTGGCAATCAATCGAGGAAGCAGCGGGAAGGGTGGAAACACATAAGCCATCCCGAAGTTCCAAGGTGCTGTCAAAGCATCTATCAGAACCGCTCCCGGATCCCTGGATCTGGACCCGTAGCGAGGAAGTTTGGCGTTCTGGCGAGACGCCATGAGATCTATCTCTGGTTTGCCCCAACTTCGAAGTATTTGGGCAAAGACCTCCGGATGAAGTTCCCACTCCCCCGGATGAAAAGTCTGGCGACTCAAGAAATCCGCCTCCCAGTTCTCCACTCCCGGGATGTGGATTGCTGACAGGTGGCAAGAGTGAGACTCTGCCCAGCGAATTATCTTTGATACTTCCATCATTGCTAGGGAGCTTCTTGTCCCTCCTTGATGGTTGATGTAAGCTACAGTCGTGATGTTGTCCGACTGAAACCTGATGAACCCCCGAGTTTTTAACTGGGGCCAAGCCAGAAGGGCATTGAGAACTGCTCTCAATTCCAGAATGTTTATTGGCAGGAGACTTTCCTCCTGATTCCATTGTCCCTGAGCCTTCAGAGAATTCCAGACAGCGCCCCAACCTAGTAGGCTGGCGTCTGTTGTTACAATTGTCCAGTCCGGCCTGCTGAATGGCATCCCCCTGGACAGATGTGGCCGAGAAAGCCACCATAGAAGAGAGTTTCTGGTCTCTTGATCCAGATTCAGAGTAGGGGACAAGTCTGAGTAATCCCCATTCCACTGACTCAGCATGCACAATTGCAGCGGTCTGAGATGTAGACGTTGAAAGGGTACTATGTCAATTGCTGCTACCATTAAGCCGATCACCTCCATGCATTGAGCTACTGACGGGAGTTGAATGGAATGAAGGACACGGCATGCATTTAGAAGCTTTGTTAATCTGTCTTCTGTCAGATAAATCTTCATTTCTACAGAATCTATAAGAGTCCCCAAGAATGGAACTCTTGTGAGAGGAAAGAGAGAACTCTTCTTTTCGTTCACTTTCCATCCATGCGACCTTAGAAATGCCAGAACTAACTCTGTATGAGACTTGGCAGTTTGAAAGCTTGAAGCTTGTATCAGAATGTCGTCTAGGTACGGAGCTACCGAAATTCCTCGCGGTCTTAGTACCGCCAGAAGGGCACCCAGAACCTTTGAAGATTCTTGGAGCCGTAGCCAATCCGAATGGAAGAGCTACAAACTGGTAATGCCTGTCTAAGAAGGCAAACCTTAGATACCGGTAATGATCTTTGTGAATCGGTATGTGAAGGTAAGCATCCTTTAAATCCACTGTGGTCATGTACTGACCCTTTTGGATCATGGGTAAGATTGTCCGAATAGTTTCCATTTTGAACGATGGAACTCTTAGGAATTTGTTTAGGATCTTTAAATCCAAGATTGGCCTGAAAGTTCCCTCTTTTTTGGGAACCACAAACAGGTTTGAGTAAAACCCTTGTCCTTGTTCCGACCGCGGAACCGGATGGATCACTCCCATTAATAACAGATCTTGTACACAGCGTAGAAACGCTTCTTTCTTTATCTGGTTTGTTGACAACCTTGACAGATGAAATCTCCCTCTTGGGGGAGAGAATTTGAAGTCTAGAAGGTATCCCTGAGATATGATCTCTAGCGCCCAGGGATCCTGAACATCTCTTGCCCAAGCCTGGGCGAAGAGAGAGAGTCTGCCCCCCACTAGATCCGGTCCCGGATCGGGGGCCCTCGATTCATGCTGTCTTTGGGGCAGCAGCAGGTTTCCTGGCCTGCTTGCCCTTGTTCCAGGACTGGTTAGGTTTCCAGCCTTGTCTGTAACGAGCAACAGCTCCTTCCTGTTTTGGTGCAGTGGAAGTTGGTGCTGCTCCTGCTTTGAAATTCCGAAAGGGACGAAAATTAGACTGTCTAGCCTTAGCTTTGGCTTTGTCTTGAGGCAGGGCGTGGCCCTTACCTCCTGTAATGTCAGCGATAATTTCTTTCAAACCGGGCCCAAATAAAGTTTGCCCCTTGAAAGGTATATTAAGTAATTTGGACTTAGAAGTTACATCAGCTGACCAGGATTTTAGCCACAGCGCCCTACGTGCCTGAATGGCGAATCCTGAGTTCTTAGCCGTAAGTTTGGTTAAATGTACTACGGCCTCCGAAATGAATGAATTAGCTAGTTTAAGGACTCTAAGCCTGTCCGTAATGTCGTCCAGCGTAGCTGAACTAAGGTTCTCTTCCAGAGACTCAATCCAAAATGCTGCCGCAGCCGTAATCGGCGCGATGCATGCAAGGGGTTGCAATATAAAACCTTGTTGAACAAACATTTTCTTAAGGTAACCCTCTAATTTTTTATCCATTGGATCTGAAAAAGCACAGCTATCCTCCACCGGGATAGTGGTACGCTTAGCTAAAGTAGAAACTGCTCCCTCCACCTTAGGGACCGTTTGCCATAAGTCCCGTGTGGTGGCGTCTATTGGAAACATCTTTCTAAATATTGGAGGGGGTGAGAACGGAACACCGGGTCTATCCCACTCCTTAGTAACAATTTCAGTTAGTCTCTTAGGTATAGGAAAAACGTCAGTACTCGCCGGTACCGCAAAGTATTTATCCAACCTACACAATTTCTCTGGTATTGCAACAGTGTTAAAATCATTAAGAGCCGCTAAAACCTCCCCTAGTAATACACGGAGGTTCTCCAATTTAAATTTAAAATTTGAAATATCTGAATCCAATCTGTTTGGATCAGAACCGTCACCCACAGAATGAAGCTCTCCGTCCTCATGCTCTGCAAGCTGTGACGCAGTATCAGACATGGCCCTAGTATTATCAGCGCACTCTGTTCTCACCCCAGAGTGATCACGCTTGCCTCTTAGTTCTGGTAATTTAGCCAGAACTTCAGTCATAACAGTAGCCATATCTTGTAATGTTATCTGTAATGGCCGCCCAGATGTACTAGGCGCCACAATATCACGCACCTCCCGGGCGGGAGATGCAGGTACTGACACGTGAGGCGAGTTAGTCGGCATAACTCTCCCCTCGCTGTTTGGTGAAATTTGTTCAATTTGTACAGATTGGCTTTTATTTAAAGTAGCATCAATACAGTTAGTACATAAATTTCTATTGGGCTCCACCTTGGCATTGGAACAAATGACACAGGTATCTTCCTCTGAATCAGACATGTTTAACACACTAGCAATAAACTTGCAACTTGGTTACAATCTTATTTAACAAAAACGTACTGTGCCTCAAAGAAGCACTAAACGATTAAATGACAGTTGAAATAATGAACTGAAACACAGTTATAGCATCAATCCTTGAAAACAACACAACTTTTAGCAAAGGTTTGTTCCCATTAGTAAAGTAACAATAATTAAATTTGAAACATAAAAATTACAGAGCAACGTTTTTAATCACAGTCAATATATAAGTCTCACAGCTCTGCTGAGAGAATCTACCTCCCTCCAAAGAAGTTTGAAGACCCCTGAGTTCTGTTAGAGATGAACCGGATCATGCAGGAAATACAAGAGTAACTGACTGGAAATTTTTGATGCGTAGCAAAGAGCGCCAAAAACGGCCCCTCCCCCTCACACACAGCAGTGAGAGAGAAACGAAACTGTCACAATTAAAACAAGCAACTGCCAAGTGGAAAAATAATGCCCAAACATTTATTCACTCAGTACCTCAGAAAATGCAAACGATTCTACATTCCAGCAAAAACGTTTAATATAATAAATACCTATTAAAAGGTTAAATGTACTTTTAACAGAGTAATTCCAGTGAAATACCATCCCCAGAATACTGAAGTGTAGAGTATACATACATTCATTATAACGGTATGGCAGGATTTTCTCATCAATTCCATTCAGAAAATAAAAACTGCTACATACCTCAATGCAGATTCATCTGCCCGCTGTCCCCTGATCTGAAGCTTTTACCTCCCTCAGATGGCCGAGAAACAGCAATATGATCTTAACTACTCCGGTTAAAATCATAGTAAAAAAACTCTGGTAGATTCTTCTTCAAACTCTGCCAGAGAGGTAATAACACGCTCCGGTGCTATTGTAAAATAACAAACTTTTGATTGAAGTTATAAAAACTAAGTATAATCACCATAGTCCTCTCACACATCCTATCTAGTCGTTGGGTGCAAGAGAATGACTGGGAGTGACGTAGAGGGGAGGAGCTATATGCAGCTCTGCTGGGTGAATCCTCTTGCATTTCCTGTTGGGGAGGAGTTATATCCCAGAAGTAATGATGACCCGTGGACTGATCACACATAACAGAAGAAACTACAGTTAAACACTAAAAAACTCTAAGCCATCTCCGTGGAGATGTTGCCTGTACAACGGCAAAGAGAATGACTGGGGTAGGCGGAGCCTAGGAGGGATCATGTGACCAGCTTTGCTGGGCTCTTTGCCATTTCCTGTTGGGGAAGAGAATATCCCACAAGTAAGGATGACGCCGTGGACCGGACACACCTATGTTGGAGAAAAACATTACATTGACAAAATTTGAAATAACAGTGAAAAAAGGCAGTTACACTAACAACATTTTTATAGCGTATGTAACAAGTCAGCAGAGCATTGCACCCACTTGCAAATGGATGATTAACTGTTTAGTTTAGAGTGAATAGAGCGCTGGAACTATCAGATCCCAAACTCCCTATAAATATAAGTTCCTTCCAACTTATATATATGTGTGAAATGTTCAGAAGAATTTGTGTAGGAATAGGGGCGTGGTACACTTAAGGGATGTAATTGATTTTTTAAGGAATAAAATTTTTTTTTAGTTTTTTACTTTGTAGATATTACTGGGTCCATATGACCATGTTTGAAAGTGTAAAGAGAAAATAAATAAAACTTATTTTGTGAATACAAGTGTGTAGAATGTGTTTAAACCATATGTAAGTGATGCCTTTTAAAATACTCTTTTCTATTAACAATGTATTAGTGAGAAAAATAAAAAAAAATTGCACGTGTCTGGTTTTGTTATACTGTTTATAGCAGCATTTAACCTTATAAAGAGGGTTTTGTTCCTAGTCCATAAGAGTGCATCAATTGCGTGAATTTTCTATATTTAGAATTTTGGTGAAAGCAATTATTTGTGATTAATAGTGTTAATTTCCTAAAAAAATATTGTGTGAATGTTAAGTGGCTGATATCTTAAATAAAATATACCAAAAAGAACTGTGAACAACAATAATAAATCATAAACGACTTTAACTTATGGAATTAAATCAACAGAAACAGAATTTATGTTTACCTGATAAATTACTTTCTCCAACGGTGTGTCCGGTCCACGGCGTCATCCTTACTTGTGGGATATTCTCTTCCCCAACAGGAAATGGCAAAGAGCCCAGCAAAGCTGGTCACATGATCCCTCCTAGGCTCCGCCTACCCCAGTCATTCGACCGACGTTAAGGAGGAATATTTGCATAGGAGAAACCATATGGTACCGTGGTGACTGTAGTTAAAGAAAATAAATTATCAGACCTGATTAAAAAAACCAGGGCGGGCCGTGGACCGGACACACCGTTGGAGAAAGTAATTTATCTGTTAAACATAAATTCTGTTTTCTCCAACATAGGTGTGTCCGGTCCACGGCGTCATCCTTACTTGTGGGAACCAATACCAAAGCTTTAGGACACGGATGAAGGGAGGGAGCAAATCAGGTCACCTAAATGGAAGGCACCACGGTTTGCAAAACCTTTCTCCCAAAAATAGCCTCAGAAGAAGCAAAAGTATCAAACTTGTAAAATTTGGTAAAAGTGTGCAGTGAAGACCAAGTCGCTGCCCTACATATCTGATCAACAGAAGCCTCGTTCTTGAAGGCCCATGTGGAAGCCCCAGCCCTAGTGGAATGAGCTGTGATTCTTTCGGGAGGCTGCCGTCCGGCAGTCTCGTAAGCCAATCTGATGATGCTTTTAATCCAAAAAGAGAGAGAGGTAGAAGTTGCTTTTTGACCTCTCCTTTTACCGGAATAAACAACAAACAAGGAAGATGTTTGTCTAAAATCCTTTGTAGCATCTAAATAGAATTTTAGAGCGCGAACAACATCCAAATTGTGCAACAAACGTTCCTTCTTTGAAACTGGTTTCGGTTAAACACTAAAAAACTCTAAGCCATCTCCGTGGAGATGTTGCCTGTACAACGGCAAAGAGAATGACTGGGGTAGGCGGAGCCTAGGAGGGATCATGTGACCAGCTTTGCTGGGCTCTTTGCCATTTCCTGTTGGGGAAGAGAATATCCCACAAGTAAGGATGACGCCGTGGACCGGACACACCTATGTTGGAGAAAAATTTATTTAAAAATTATGATAAAAAGTTTCTTATATTTGGTAATTACCACTAGATGTCAGAAATTTCACTGGGACGTCTCCCAGATGTAATATGGGTATTCAAATGACCATATATAAAAGCTCAATATGTGTCAATTTGCTACATAAAAAATTACTAAACACAGAACAAAATTAAAAAAATGTCCGTTTTTAAAAAGTCAAGAAAAAGATCCCAAATATCTACTCGTATTATGTAATGAGGATTGGTGAGTTCAAAGTAAGTTTTTGTATCCTTTGCTTCTTATACTTTACTGGATACCGCTCTTAGTGTTATGCATGCGGCACAAAAACAAGAAGTAACTATACATGACAAAAGCAAGGCCAGAATTTTAGCTTTTACACACACTCTTGCTGGGGCTTTTTCAATTTGTGATCCAAAACAATTAAGTTTTCATATACCGCTCTTAGTGCTATGAACTTATATTCATATCATATTTGATATATTGATCATTAAAAATAACCCGGGTTATTATTTTATATCACTATCCCACCGACTAATTGGGGAACTGTAAAGGACCTTCATTATTAACTGCGTGCATAGCACTAAGTGCAGTTTTAACTTCTCACACTAAGGAATACAAAGTGACAGTGTACATAACAGCGATCTCACTGGCATTGAAAGACGACCTCCCACGAAGGAGTGTGACGTCAGACGCCAGGAGCAGACAACGAAGCGAGAGAACAGCATGGAGAAGCAGTAAGCGGCCAAAACAGTGCGGTCTCCCTTAACAGTAAGAACTGTGAGTAAAACAAAATTGATACGAACATTGCAAAGGTGAACGTAAAGTAATCCTAACCTGTTTGAAGGATACAATAAGCCGCTGGTTTTACCGCGTGCATAGCACTAAGAGCGGTATATGAAAACTTAATTGTTTTGGATCACAAATTGAAAAAGCCCCAGCAAGAGTGTGTGTAAAAGCTAAAATTCTGGCCTTGCTTTTGGCATGTATAGTTACTTCTTGTTTTTGTGCCGCATGCATAACACTAAGAGCGGTATCCAGTAAAGTATAAGAAGCAAAGGATACAAAAACTTACTTTGAACTCACCAATCCTCATTACATAATACGAGTAGATATTTGGGATCTTTTTCTTGACTTTTTAAAAACGGACATTTTTTTAATTTTGTTCTGTGTTTAGTAATTTTTTATGTAGCAAATTGACACATATTGAGCTTTTATATATGGTCATTTGAATACCCATATTACATCTGGGAGACGTCCCAGAGAAATTTCTGACATCTAGTGGTAATTACCAAATATAAGAAACTTTTTATCATAATTTTTAAATAAATTTTCTGTTGATTTAATTCCATAAGTTAAAGTCGTTTATGATTTATTATTATTGTTCACAGTTCTTTTTGGTATATTTTATTTAAGATATCAGCCACTTAACATTCACACAATATTTTTTTAGGAAATTAACACTATTAATCACAAATAATTGCTTTCACCAAAATTCTAAATATAGAAAATTCACGCAATTGATGCACTCTTATGGACTAGGAACAAAACCCTCTTTATAAGGTTAAATGCTGCTATAAACAGTATAACAAAACCAGACACGTGAAATTTTTTTTTATTTTTCTCACTAATACATTGTTAATAGAAAAGAGTATTTTAAAAGGCATCACTTACATATGGTTTAAACACATTCTACACACTTGTATTCACAAAATAAGTTTTATTTATTTTCTCTTTACACTTTCAAACATGGTCATATGGACCCAGTAATATCTACAAAGTAAAAAACTAAAAAAATGTTTTATTCCTTAAAAAATCAATTACATCCCTTAAGTGTACCACGCCCCTATTCCTACACAAATGGATGATTAACCCCTTAATAACAAAAACAGAATAATAAATGACAAAAAACAGAATTTATGTTTACCTGATAAATTACTTTCTCCAACGGTGTGTCCGGTCCACGGCGTCATCCTTACTTGTGGGATATTCTCTTCCCCAACAGGAAATGGCAAAGAGCCCAGCAAAGCTGGTCACATGATCCCTCCTAGGCTCCGCCTACCCCAGTCATTCGACCGACGTTAAGGAGGAATATTTGCATAGGAGAAACCATATGGTACCGTGGTGACTGTAGTTAAAGAAAATAAATTATCAGACCTGATTAAAAAACCAGGGCGGGCCGTGGACCGGACACACCGTTGGAGAAAGTAATTTATCAGGTAAACATAAATTCTGTTTTCTCCAACATAGGTGTGTCCGGTCCACGGCGTCATCCTTACTTGTGGGAACCAATACCAAAGCTTTAGGACACGGATGAAGGGAGGGAGCAAATCAGGTCACCTAAATGGAAGGCACCACGGCTTGCAAAACCTTTCTCCCAAAAATAGCCTCAGAAGAAGCAAAAGTATCAAACTTGTAAAATTTGGTAAAAGTGTGCAGTGAAGACCAAGTCGCTGCCCTACATATCTGATCAACAGAAGCCTCGTTCTTGAAGGCCCCTGTGGAAGCCACAGCCCTAGTGGAATGAGCTGTGATTCTTTCGGGAGGCTGCCGTCCGGCAGTCTCGTAAGCCAATCTGATGATGCTTTTAATCCAAAAAGAGAGAGAGGTAGAAGTTGCTTTTTGACCTCTCCTTTTACCGGAATAAACAACAAACAAGGAAGATGTTTGTCTAAAATCCTTTGTAGCATCTAAATAGAATTTTAGAGCGCGAACAACATCCAAATTGTGCAACAAACGTTCCTTCTTTGAAACTGGTTTCGGACACAGAGAAGGTACGATAATCTCCTGGTTAATGTTTTTGTTAGAAACAACTTTTGGAAGAAAACCAGGTTTAGTACGTAAAACCACCTTATCTGCATGGAACACCAGATAAGGAGGAGAACACTGCAGAGCAGATAATTCTGAAACTCTTCTGGCAGAAGAAATTGCAACTAAAAACAAAACTTTCCAAGATAATAATTTGATATCAACGGAATGCAAGGGTTCAAACGGAACCCCCTGAAGAACTGAAAGAACTAAATTGAGACTCCAAGGAGGAGTCAAAGGTTTGTAAACAGGCTTAATTCTAACCAGAGCCTGAACAAAAGCTTGAACATCTGGCACAGCAGCCAGTTTTTTGTGAAGTAACACCGACAAGGCAGAAATCTGTCCCTTCAGGGAACTTGCAGATAATCCTTTTTCCAATCCTTCTTGAAGGAAGGATAGGATCCTAGGAATCTTAACCTTGTCCCAAGGGAATCCTTTAGATTCACACCAACAGATATATTTTTTCCAAATTTTGTGGTAAATCTTTCTAGTTACAGGCTTTCTGGCCTGAACAAGAGTATCGATAACAGAATCTGAGAACCCTCGCTTCGATAAAATCAAGCGTTCAATCTCCAAGCAGTCAGCTGGAGTGAAACCAGATTCGGATGTTCGAACGGACCCTGAACAAGAAGGTCTCGTCTCAAAGGTAGCTTCCAAGGTGGAGCCGATGACATATTCACCAGATCTGCATACCAAGTCCTGCGTGGCCACGCAGGAGCTATCAAGATCACCGACGCCCTCTCCTGATTGATCCTGGCTACCAGCCTGGGGATGAGAGGAAAGGGCGGGAACACATAAGCTAGTTTGAAGGTCCAAGGTGCTACTAGTGCATCCACTAGAGCCGCCTTGGGATCCCTGGATCTGGACCCGTAGCAAGGAACTTTGAAGTTCTGACGAGAGGCCATCAGATCCATGTCTGGAATGCCCCACAGCTGAGTGACTTGGGCAAAGATTTCCGGATGGAGTTCCCACTCCCCCGGATGCAATGTCTGACGACTCAGAAAATCCGCTTCCCAATTTTCCACTCCTGGGATGTGGATAGCAGACAGGTGGCAGGAGTGAGACTCCGCCCATAGAATGATTTTGGTCACTTCTTCCATCGCTAGGGAACTCCTTGTTCCCCCCTGATGGTTGATGTACGCAACAGTTGTCATGTTGTCTGATTGAAACCGTATGAACTTGGCCCTCGCTAGCTGAGGCCAAGCCTTGAGAGCATTGAATATCGCTCTCAGTTCCAGAATATTTATCGGTAGAAGAGATTCTTCCCGAGACCAAAGACCCTGAGCTTTCAGGGATCCCCAGACCGCGCCCCAGCCCATCAGACTGGCGTCGGTCGTGACAATGACCCACTCTGGTCTGCGGAATGTCATCCCTTGTGACAGGTTGTCCAGGGACAGCCACCACCGGAGTGAGTCTCTGGTCCTCTGATTTACTTGTATCTTCGGAGACAAGTCTGTATAGTCCCCATTCCACTGACTGAGCATGCACAGTTGTAATGGTCTTAGATGAATGCGCGCAAAAGGAACTATGTCCATTGCCGCTACCATCAACCCGATCACTTCCATGCACTGAGCTATGGAAGGAAGAGGAACGGAATGAAGTATCCGACAAGAGTCTAGAAGTTTTGTTTTTCTGGCCTCTGTTAGAAAAATCCTCATTTCTAAGGAGTCTATAATTGTTCCCAAGAAGGGAACCCTTGTTGACGGGGATAGAGAACTCTTTTCCACGTTCACTTTCCATCCGTGAGATCTGAGAAAGGCCAGGACGATGTCCGTGTGAGCCTTTGCTTGAGGAAGGGACGACGCTTGAATCAGAATGTCGTCCAAGTAAGGTACTACAGCAATGCCCCTTGGTCTTAGCACAGCTAGAAGGGACCCTAGTATCTTTGTGAAAATCCTTGGAGCAGTGGCTAATCCGAAAGGAAGCGCCACGAACTGGTAATGTTTGTCCAGGAATGCGAACCTTAGGAACCGATGATGTTCCTTGTGGATAGGAATATGTAGATACGCATCCTTTAAATCCACCGTGGTCATGAATTGACCTTCCTGGATGGAAGGAAGAATAGTTCGAATGGTTTCCATCTTGAACGATGGAACCTTGAGAAACTTGTTTAAGATCTTGAGATCTAAGATTGGTCTGAACGTTCCCTCTTTTTTGGGAACTATGAACAGATTGGAGTAGAACCCCATCCCTTGTTCTCTTAATGGAACAGGATGAATCACTCCCATTTTTAACAGGTCTTCTACACAATGTAAGAATGCCTGTCTTTTTATGTGGTCTGAAGACAACTGAGACCTGTGGAACCTCCCCCTTGGGGGAAGTCCCTTGAATTCCAGAAGATAACCTTGGGAGACTATTTCTAGCGCCCAAGGATCCAGAACATCTCTTGCCCAAGCCTGAGCGAAGAGAGAGAGTCTGCCCCCCACCAGATCCGGTCCCGGATCGGGGGCCAACATTTCATGCAGTCTTGGTAGCAGTGGCAGGTTTCTTGGCCTGCTTTCCTTTGTTCCAGCCTTGCATTGGTCTCCAAGCTGGCTTGGCTTGAGAAGTATTACCCTCTTGCTTAGAGGACGTAGCACCTTGGGCTGGTCCGTTTCTACGAAAGGGACGAAAATTAGGTTTATTTTTTGCCTTGAAAGGCCGATCCTGAGGAAGGGCGTGGCCCTTACCCCCAGTGATATCAGAGATAATCTCTTTCAAGTCAGGGCCAAACAGCGTTTTCCCCTTGAAAGGAATGTTAAGTAGCTTGTTCTTGGAAGACGCATCAGCCGACCAAGATTTCAACCAAAGCGCTCTGCGCGCCACAATAGCAAACCCAGAATTCTTAGCCGCTAACCTAGCCAATTGCAAAGTGGCGTCGAGGGTGAAAGAATTAGCCAATTTGAGAGCATTGATTCTGTCCATAATCTCCTCATAAGGAGGAGAATCACTATCGACCGCCTTTATCAGCTCATCGAACCAGAAACATGCGGCTGTAGCGACAGGGACAATGCATGAAATTGGTTGTAGAAGGTAACCCTGCTGAACAAACATCTTTTTAAGCAAACCTTCTAATTTTTTATCCATAGGATCTTTGAAAGCACAACTATCCTCTATGGGTATAGTGGTGCGTTTGTTTAAAGTGGAAACCGCTCCCTCGACCTTGGGGACTGTCTGCCATAAGTCCTTTCTGGGGTCGACCATAGGAAACAATTTTTTAAATATGGGGGGAGGGACGAAAGGAATACCTGGCCTCTCCCATTCTTTATTAACAATGTCCGCCACCCGCTTGGGTATAGGAAAAGCTTCTGGGAGCCCCGGCACCTCTAGGAACTTGTCCATTTTACATAGTTTCTCTGGGATGACCAACTTGTCACAATCATCCAGAGTGGATAATACCTCCTTAAGCAGAATGCGGAGATGTTCCAACTTAAATTTAAATGCAATCACATCAGGTTCAGCCTGTTGAGAAATGTTCCCTGAATCAGTAATTTCTCCCTCAGACAAAACCTCCCTGGCCCCATCAGACTGGGTTAGGGGCCCTTCAGAGATATTAATATCAGCGTCGTCATGCTCTTCAGTATCTAAAACAGAGCAGCCGCGCTTACGCTGACAAGTGTTTATTTTGGCTAAAATGTTTTTGACAGAATTATCCATTACAGCCGTTAATTGTTGCATAGTAAGGAGTATTGGCGCGCTAGATGTACTAGGGGCCTCCTGAGTGGGCAAGACTCGTGTAGACGAAGGAGGGAATGATGCAGTACCATGCTTACTCCCCTCACTTGAGGAATCATCTTGGGCATCATTGTCATTATCACATAAATCACATTTATTTAAATGAATAGGAATTCTGGCTTCCCCACATTCAGAACACAGTCTATCTGGTAGTTCAGACATGTTAAACAGGCATAAACTTGATAACAAAGTACAAAAACGTTTTAAAATAAAACCGTTACTGTCACTTTAAATTTTAAACTGAACACACTTTATTACTGCAATTGCGAAAAAACATGAAGGAATTGTTCAAAATTTATCAAATTTTCACCACAGTGTCTTAAAGCCTTAAAAGTATTGCACACCAAATTTGGAAGCTTTAACCCTTAAAATAACGGAACCGGAGCCGTTTTAAACTTTAACCCCTTTACAGTCCCTGGTATCTGCTTTGCTGAGACCCAACCAAGCCCAAAGGGGAATACGATACCAAATGACGCCTTCAGAAAGTCTTTTCTAAGTATCAGAGCTCCTCTCACATGCGACTGCATGCCATGCCTCTCAAAAACAAGTGCGCCACACCGGCGCGAAAATGAGGCTCTGCTTATGCTTTGGGAAAGCCCCTAAGGAATAAGGTGTCTAATACAGTGCCTGCCGATATTATTATATCAAAATACCCAGATAAAATGATTCCTCAAGGCTAAATATGTGTTAATAATGAATCGATTTAGCCCAGAAAGAGTCTACAGTCTTAATAAGCCCTTGTGAAGCCCTTATTTACGATCGTAATAAACATGGCTTACCGGATCCCATAGGGAAAATGACAGCTTCCAGCATTACATCGTCTTGTTAGAATGTGTCATACCTCAAGCAGCAAGAGACTGCACACTGTTCCCCCAACTGAAGTTAATTGCTCTCAACAGTCCTGTGTGGAACAGCCATGGATTTTAGTTACGGTTGCTAAAATCATTTTCCTCATACAAACAGAAATCTTCATCTCTTTTCTGTTTCTGAGTAAATAGTACATACCAGCACTATTTCAAAATAACAAACTCTTGATTGAATAATAAAAACTACAGTTAAACACTAAAAAACTCTAAGCCATCTCCGTGGAGATGTTGCCTGTACAACGGCAAAGAGAATGACTGGGGTAGGCGGAGCCTAGGAGGGATCATGTGACCAGCTTTGCTGGGCTCTTTGCCATTTCCTGTTGGGGAAGAGAATATCCCACAAGTAAGGATGACGCCGTGGACCGGACACACCTATGTTGGAGAAACGTTTTTTAAACACAGTCACAACTGCCACAGTCAACTGTGATTGTTACCCTCCTCAAACACGACTTTGAAGCCTTTTGAGCCCTTCAGAGATGTCCTGTATCATGCAGAGGGAAGCTGAATGTCTGCCAGTATTTTTATCTGCACAGAAAAGCACTAAAATAGGCCCTTCCAACTGATATTGCAACAGTGGAAAGCTTCAAGAAACTGTCTCTAGGCAGAAATCAAACCAGCCATGTGGGAAAAAAACTAGGCCCCAATAAGTTTTGTCACCAAACATATATAAAAACGATTAACATGCCAGCAAACGTTTTATATTACATTTTTATAAGAGTATGCATCTCTATTAATAAGCCTGATACCAGTAGCTATCACTGCATTTAAGGCTTTACATACATTAATCCGGTATAAGCAGCATTTTCTAGCAAATTCCATCCTTAGAAAAATATTAACTGCACATACCTTATTGCAGGAAAACCTGCACGCCATTCCCTCTCTGAAGTTACCTCACTCCTCAGAATATGTGAGAACAGCCATGGATCTTAGTTACTTCTGCTAAGATCATAGAAAATGCAGGCAGATTCTTCTTCTAAATACTGCCTGAGATAAACAGCACACTCCGGTACCATTTAAAAATAAACTTTTGATTGAATAAATAAACTAAGTATAAAACACCACTCTCCTCTTACGACCTCCATCTTTGTTGAGGGTTGCAAGAGAATGACTGGATATGGCAGTTAGGGGAGGAGCTATATAGCAGCTCTGCTGTGGGTGATCCTCTTGCAACTTCCTGTTGGGAAGGAGAATATCCCATAAGTAATGGATGATCCGTGGACTGGATACACTTAACAAGAGAAAAGATATTTACGCCTTATCTTATGAAAGACCTTTCTGGTGACAGGCTTACATGCCTGAATTAAAGTATTGATGACCGAATCAGAGAAACCCAGCTTAGATAAAATCAAGCGTTCAATCTCCAAGCAGTCAGCTGCAGAGAAACTAGATTTTGATGATGGAAAGGACCCTGAATGAGAAGGTCCTGTCTTATCTGAAGTTTCCACGGAGGCAGAGAGGACATGTCCACTAGATCTGCATACCAAGTCCTGCGTGGCCACGAAGGTGCGATTAGAATTACTGAAGCACTCTCCTGTTTGATTCGGGCAATCACCCGGGTAAGGAGAGGAAACAGTGGAAACACATAAGCTAGGCTGAACGACCAAGGCATCTATCAGTTCGGCCCGAGGATCCCTTGACCTGGATCCGTATCTTGGGAGCTTGGCATTCTGTCGAGACGCCATCAGATCCCATCAATTCCGGTCTGCCCCAACGCAGAATCAGTGAGGCAAATACCTCCGGATAGAGTTCCCACTCCCCCGGATGAAAAGCCTGTCGGCTTAAAAAGTCCACTTCCCAGTTGTCTACTCCTGGGATGTAGATTGCTGACAGATAAGAGTGGGCCACCGCCCAGCAAATTATCTTGGATACCTCCGTCATCGCTAAGGAACTCCTTGTTCGCCCCTGATGATTGATGTAAGCTACAGTCGTGATATTGTCCGACTGAAATCTGATGAATCTGGCCGAAGCCAACTGAGGCCACGCCTGTAGCACACTGAATATTGCTCTCAATTCCAGAATATTGATTGGAAGCAGAGACTCCGCCTGAGTCCATACACCCTGAGCCTTCAGGGAATTCCAGACTGCACCCCAGCCTAGAAGACTGGCGTCCGTTGTCACTATCACCCATGAGGGCCTGTGGAAACAAGTCCCCTGGGACAGATGCTCCGCGACAACCACCAAAGAAGAGAGTTTCTGGTCTCTTGGTCCAGATTTATCGGAGGGGATAAATCTGCATAGTCCCCATTCCACTGTCTTAGCATGCACAGTTGCAGTGGTCTGAGATGAAACTGAGTAAACGGAATGATGTCCATTGCCGCCACCATCAATACAATTACCTCCATACACTGAGCCACTGATGGCCGAGGATTGGACTGAAGGGCTCGGCAAATATTTAGAAGTTTTGACTTTCTGACCTCTGTCAGAAATATCTTCATGTCTATAGAATCTATAAGAGTCCCCAAGAAGGGAACCCTTGTTTGTGGAATCAGTGAACTCTTTTCTAGATTCACCTTCCATCCGTGAGTTCTCAGAAAGGCCAACACGGTGTCTGTATGAGACCTTGTTAAATAAGTTGACGCCTGAATCAGAATATCGTCCAGATAAGGCGCCACTGCTATGCCCCACGGCCTGAGAACCGCCAGAAGGGACCCTAGAACCTTCGTGAAGATCCTGGGTGCTGTGGCCAACCCCAAAGGAAGAGCCACAAAATGAAAATGTTTGTCCAGGAAGGCAAACCTTAGATACTGATGATAATCCTTGTGGATAGGAATATGGAGGTATGCATCCTTTAAGTCCACGGTAGTCATATATTGACCCTCCTGGATCATTGGTAAAATTATTCGTATTGTCTCCATCTTGAAACTTGTTTAGACTCTTGAGATCAAAAATAGGTCTGAACGTTTCCTCTTTCTTGAGAACCACTAAAAGATTTGAGTAAAACCCCTGTCCCTGTTCTAGTCTTGGAACGGGACAAATTACTCCCATAGTAGAGAGGTCTTTTACACAACGTAAGAACGCCTCTCTTTTTTATCTGATCTACAGACAATCGAGAAAGAAGAAATCTCCCTCTTGGGAGAAAACCTTTGAATTCTAGTTGATACCCGTGGGATACAATTTCTAGTGTCCAGGGGTCCTGAACATCTCTTGCCCACGCCTGGGCAAAAAGAGAAAGTCTGCCCCCTACTAGATCCGGTCCAAGACCGGGGGCCGCCCCTTCATGCTGTCTTGGTAGTAGCAGAAGGCTTCTTGGGTTGTTTACCCTTGTTCCAAGTCTGGTTAGGTCTCCAGACGGACTTGGTCTGAGCAAAATTATTCTGTTTACCCCTCATCTTAACAGACTTATCCTGAGGCAGAGCGTGACCTTTACCTCCAGTAATGTCAGAAATGATTTCCTTCAACTCAGGCCCGAATAGGGTCTTACCCTTGAAAGGAATAGTCAAGAGCTTTGACTTAGATGACACATCAGCAGACCACGATTTTAACCATAACGCTATACGCGCTAGAATGGCAAATCCTGCATTTTTAGCCGCCAACTTAGCCATTTGAAAGGCGGTATCTGTGATGAAAGAATTAGCAAGCTTGAGGGCCCTAAGTCTATCCAAAATGTCCTCCAAGGGTCTCTCCATTCTAAGAGATTCCTCTAAGGCATTAAACCAGAAAGCCGCTGCAGTAGTAACTGGTACCATGCAGGCTATTGGTTGTAAAAGAAAACCCTGATGAATAGTTTCTTTAGAAGACCCTCTAATTTCTTATCCATAGGGTCCTTGAAAGCACAGCTGTCCTCAATAGGAATAGTTGCACGCTTAGCCAGGGTAGAAATAGCTCCCTCCACCTTAGGAACAGTCTGCCAAGAGTCCCGAATGGTGTCTGATATGGGATACATTTTCTTAAATTAGGGGGGGGGGGGGGGAACGGTATACACGGTCTGTCCCACTCCCTCTTGATAATCTCCGAAATTCTCTTAGGAACCGGAAAAACATCAGTGTAAGCGGGGACTTCCAGATATTTGTCCATCTTACACAATTTCTCTGGTGGAACCACAATAGGGTCACAGTCATCCAGTCGCTAAGACCTCCCTAAGTAACAGGCGGAGGTGTTCTAGCTTAAATTTAAAGGACATGACGTCCGACTCTGTCTGAGGTAAAACTTCCCGTTTCTGAAAGTTCTCCCTCAGACAACAATTCCCTGACCCCCAACTCAGATCCCTGTGAGAGTACATTGGAAATAGCCAACAAAGCATCAGAGGATTCAGTATTCACATTGATACCTGACCTACTGCGTTTGCCCTGTAACACTGGTAACTTAGATCAGTGTTTTTCAACCAGTGTGCCGTGGCACACTAGTGTGCCGTGAGAGATCCTCAGGAGTGCCACGGCAGACTGACAACAGTGTGACATTTTTTAAACTTTGCTTGTTTTTTACTCCCAGTGCAGGGGTAGTTTGTAGGAGGCATGGCATAACAGCACAATGCATACAGTATGTGTGTGTTTGTGTGTATTTGTATATATATATATATATATGCTGTATTAGGCTACAATGTGTGATTTTTTTAAAATTTTGGGATGGTGGCGTGCCACAGGATTTTTTAATGTAAAAAAGTGTGCCACGGCAAAAAAAAGGTTAAAAATCACTGACTTAGATAATACTTCTGTAAGGTTGTCATAACTGCAGCCATATCCTGCAGAGTAAATGAATTAGACGCGGTTGAGGAACCCGGCGTCGCTTGGGTGGGGGTTAAAGGTTGCGACACATGGGGAGAATTAGGCGGCATATCCTGATTCTCTTTAGACTGAGAATTATCCTTAGGCACACTTTCCTTGCATAAAATATGATCTTTACATTGAAAGGCTCTTTCAGTACAAGAAGCACACAAAGTAAGGGGGAGTTCCACATTGGCCTCTAAACACATAGAACAAGTGGATTCCTCTATGTCAGACATGTTAACAGACATGCAAAAAACCACGATAGTCGTTTTTCAAACTCTTTAATCAATTAAAAATACTTTTAGAAAAAAATGTACTGCGCCTTTAAATAAGAAAAGTGCAACTATTTTACTGTACTGCAGCAAACAATCTTTTTATCACTAAAAAAACTATGCTGAGTAGTTCCAAATTGCCAAAAATTATTGCATTAATGTAATAACGCTAACTCACTCTGTAAAAAGTCTTATTTATCTGGTAAATAAACTCTATACAAAAATAACAGCCCCTGCACCAGGCCACAGCTCTGCTGCGGCGCCTACCTGCCCCCAGGGACCTCAGGAAAGATTCAACAACGATCCGGTGATTGAATATCTACATTAGGCCCCACCGGAGCTAGTGCCTGCTGTCTTCTAGTGAGGAGGAAACTGCGCGTCTGAGCGTGCGAAACAAGCCCCGCCCACCACGGGCGTAGCATTAACAAACTCCATAACCGCATGGGAAGCGATTTCTAAAAGCCATGTGGCCCCCAAAAGTGCCTATGTACCTATTCACTATGTCCAATTGCCTCTGTTAATAAACAAGCAAATAAGACAGCTGCCTCTCCCAGTGTCAAGTCCCAAGTGATCTACATAAACGTATGAACCCTTATGTATGCACTAGTAAATACAGTAAGCCATAATCCATATTACTGCTACTGCTTACCCTTTCCCTTACAGGGAATAATGTCAGCCAGTTCTGATATAACAAGTCTCCTCAGAAATAAAAGACTGAACATACCTCAATTCTGCTTGTAGCAGGACACAGGTCTCCACACTAAAGATCTTTCTTACACTACCTTCAGAAACCTTATGGGAACAGGAATGGATCTTAGTAACGACTGCTAAAATCATCAATCTCAGGGTAGAAAAAACATAATTTATGCTTACCTGATAAATTTATTTCTCTTGTAGTGTATCCAGTCCACGGATCATCCATTACTTATGGGATATTCTCCTTCCCAACAGGAAGTTGCAAGAGGATCACCCACAGCAGAGCTGCTATATAGCTCCTCCCCTAACTGTCATATCCAGTCATTCGACCGAAAACAAACAGAGAAAGGAGAAACCATAGGGTGCAGTGGTGACTGTAGTTTAATTAAAATTTAGACCTGCCTTAAAAGGACAGGGCGGGCCGTGGACTGGATACACTACAAGAGAAATAAATTTATCAGGTAAGCATAAATTATGTTTTCTCTTGTTAAGTGTATCCAGTCCACGGATCATCCATTACTTATGGGATACCAATACCAAAGCTAAAGTACACGGATGATGGGAGGGACAAGGCAGGATTAAGCAGAAGGAACCACTGCCTGAAGAACCTGTCTCCCAAAAACAGCCTCCGAAGAAGCAAAAGTATAAAATTTGTAAAAAGTGTGAAGCGAAGACCAAGTCACGGCCTTGCAAATCGGTTCAACAGAGGCCTCATTTTTAAAGGCCCAGGTGGAAGCCACAGCTCTAGTGGAATGAGCTGTAATCCTTTCAGGGGGCTGCTGTCCAGCAGTCTCATAGGCTAGGCGTATTATGCTCCGAAGCCAAAAGGAAAGAGGTTGCCGAAGCTTTTTGACCTCTCCTCTGTCCAGAGTAAACGACAAACAGGGTAGATGTTTGACGAAAATCTTTAGTAGCTTGTAAGTAAAACTTCAAGGCACAGACTACGTCCAGATTATGTAAAAGACGTTCCTTCTTTGAAGAAGGATTAGGACACAATGATGGAACAACAATCTCTTGATTGATATTCTTGTTAGAAACCACCTTAGGTAAAAACCCAGGTTTGGTACGCAGGACTACCTTATCTGCATGAAAAATCAGATAAGGAGCATCACATTGTAAGGCAGATAGCTCAGAGACTCTCCGAGCCGAGGAAATAGCCATCAAAAACAGAACTTTCCAAGATAAAAGTTTAATATCAATGGAATGAAGGGGTTCAAACTGAACTCCTTGAAGAACTTTAAGAACCAAGTTTAAGCTCCACGGGGGAGCAACAGGTTTAAACACAGGCTTAATTCTAACCAAAGCCTGGCAAAATGCCTGGACGTCTGGAACCTCTTCCAGACGCTTGTGCAAAAGAATAGACAGAGCAGAAATCTGTCCCTTTAAGGAACTAGCTGATAATCCTTTGTCCAAGCCCTCTTGGAGAAAAGACAATATTTTAGGAATCCTAACCTTACTCCATGAGTAATTCTTGGATTCACACCAATAGATATTTACTCCATATCTTGTGGTAGATTTTCCTGGTAACAGGCTTTCGTGCCTGTATTAAAGTATCAATGACTGACTGGGAGAAGCCACGCTTTGATAGAATCAAGCGTTCAATCTCCATGCAGTCAGTCTCAGAGAAATTAGATTTGGATGATTGAAAGGACCTTGTATCAGAAGGTCCTGTCTTAGAGGCAGAGTCCATGGTGGAAAGGATGACATGTCCACTAGGTGGTCTGCATACCAAGTCCTGCGTGGCCACGCAGGTGCTATCAGAATCACCGATGCTCTCTAATGTTTGTTTTTGGCAATCAGTCGAGAGAGCAGAGGAAACGGTGGAAACACATAAGCCAGGTTGAAGAACCAAGGCGCTGCTAGAGCATCTATCAGCGTCGCTTCTGGGTCCCTGGACCTGGATCCGTAACAAGGAAGCTTGGCGTTCTGGCGAGACGCCATGAGATCCAACTCCGGTTTGCCCCAACGATGAATCAACTGAGCAAACACCTCCGGATGGAGTTCCCACTCCCCCGGGTGAAAAGTCTGACGACTTAGAAAATCCGCCTCCCAGTTCTCCACGCCTGGGATATGGATTGCTGACAGGTGGAAAGAGTGGTAATCTGCCCAGCGAATTATCTTTGAGACTTCTAACATCGCTAGGGAACTCCTGGTTCCCCCTTGATGGTTGATGTAAGCCACAGTCGTGATGTTGTCCGACTGAAATCTGATGAACCTCAGTGTTGCTAGCTGAGGCCAAGCCAGAAGAGCATTGAATATCGCTCTTAACTCCAGAATATTTATTGGAACGAGTTTCTCCTCCTGAGTCCACGATCCCTGTGCCTTCAGGGAATTCCAGACTGCAACCCAACCTAGAAGGATGGCATCTGTTGTTACAATTGTCCAATCTGGCCTGCGAAAGGTCATACCCTTGGACAGGTGTACCCGAGACAACCACCAGAGAAGAGAATCTCTGGTCTTTTGATCCAGATTTAGCAGAGGGGACAAATCTGTGTAATCCCCATTCCACTGACTCAGCATGCATAATTGCAGCGGTCTGAGATGAAGGCGCGCCAATGGCACTATGTCCATTGCCGCTACCATTAAGCCGATTACCTCCATACACTGAGCTACCGAAGGGCGCAGAATGGAGTGAAGAACACGGCAAGCATTTAGAATTTTTGATAACCTGGACTCAGTCAGGTAAATTTTCATTTCTACAGAATCTATAAGAGTCCCTAAGAAGGAGATTCTTGTGAGTGGGGATAGAGAACTCTTTTCCTCGTTCACTTTCGACCCGTGTGACCTCAGAAATGCCAGAACTATCTCTGTATGAGACTTGGCAACTTGAAAGTTTGACGCCTGTATCAGGATGTCGTCTAGATACGGAGCCACCGCTATGCCTCGCGGTCTTAGAACCACCAGAAGTGAGCCCAGAACCTTTGTAAAGATTCTTGGGGCTGTAGCCAACCCGAAGGGAAAAGCTACAAATTGGTAATGCCTGTCTAGAAAGGCAAACCTTAGAAACCGATGATGATCTTTGTGAATCGGTATGTGAAGGTAGGCATCCTTTAAGTCCACTGTGGTCATGTACTGACCTTCTTGGATCATGGGTAGGATGGTCCGAATAGTCTGAGGAATTTGTTTAAGATCTTTAGATCCAAAATTGGTCTGAAGGTTCCCTCTTTTTTGGGAACCACAAACAGATTCGAATAAAAACCCTGTCCTTGTTCCGTCCGCGGAACTGGATGGATCACTCCCATAACTAGGAGGTCTTGCACACAGCGTAGGAATGCCTCTTTCTTTATCTGATTTGCAGATAGCCTTGAAAGATGAAATCTCCCTTGTGGAGGGGAAGCTTTGAAGTCCAGAAGATATCCCTGAGATATGATCTCCAACGCCCAGGGATCCCGAACATCTCTTGCCCACGCCTGGGCGAAGAGAGAAAGTCTGCCCCCTACTAGATCCGTCGCCGGATAGGGGGCCGTTCCTTCATGCTGTCTTAGAGGCAGCAGCAGGCTTTCTGGCCTGCTTGCCTTTGTTCTAGGACTGGTTAGGTTTCCAGGCCTGCTTAGATTGAGCAAAAGTTCCCTCTTGTTTTGAAGCGGAGGAAGTTGATGCTGCACCTGCCTTGAAATTTCGAAAGGCACGAAAATTAGACTGTTTGGCCTTTGCTTTGGCCCTGTCCTGAGGAAGGGTGTGACCCTTACCTCCAGTAATGTCAGCAATAATTTCCTTCAAACCAGGCCCGAATAAGGTCTGCCCCTTGAAAGGAATGTTGAGTAATTTAGACTTCGAAGTCACGTCAGCTGACCAGGATTTAAGCCATAGCGCCCTACGCGCTTGGATGGCGACTCCGGAATTCTTAGCCGTTCGTTTAGTCAAATGAACAATGGCATCAGAAACAAATGAGTTAGCTAGCTTAAGTGTTCTAAGCTTGGCAATAATTTCTGTCAATGGAGCTGTATGGATGGCCTCTTCCAGGGCCTCAAACCAGAATGCCGCCGCGGCCGTGACAGTCGCAATGCATGCAAGGGGCTGTAAAATAAAACCTTGTTGAATAAACATTTTCTTAAGGTAACCCTCCAATTTTTTATCCATTGGATCTGAAAAAGCACAACTGTCCTCAACCGGGATAGTAGTACGCTTTGCTAAAGTAGAAACTGCTCCCTCCACCTTAGGGACCGTCTGCCATAAGTCCCGTGTAGTGGCGTCTATTGGAAACATTTTTCTAAATATAGGAGGTGGGGAAAAAGGCACACCCGGTCTATCCCACTCCTTTCTAATAATTTCTGTAAGCCTTTTAGGTATAGGAAAAACATCAGTACCGCATAGTATTTATCCAGCCTACACAATTTCTCTGGTACTGCAACTGTGTTACAGTCATTCAGAGCAGCTAATACCTCCCCAAGCAAAACACGGAGGTTCTCAAGCTTAAATTTAAAATTAGAAATCTCTGAATCAGGTTTCCCCGAATCAGAGATGTCACGCACAGACTGAAGCTCTCCGTCCTCATGATCTGCATATTGTGACGCAGTATCAGACATGGCCCTTACAGCATCTGCACGCTCTGTATTTCTCCTAACCCCAGAGCAATCGCGCTTGCCTCTTAATTCAGGCAACCTGGATAATACCTCTGACAGGGTATTATTCATGATTGCAGCCATGCCCTGCAAGGTAATCGCTATGGGCGTCCCTGATGTAATTGGCGCCATATTATCGTGCATCCCCTGAGCGGGAGGCGAAGGGTCTGACACGTGGGGAGAGTAAGTCGGCATAACTTCCCCCTCGTCAGAATCTTCTGGTGATATTTATTTTATAGTTAAAGACTGATCTTTACTGTTTAAGGTGAAATCAATACATTTAGTACACATTCTCCTATGGGGCTCCACCATGGCTTTCAAACATAATGAACAAGTAGTTTCCTCTGTGTCAGACATGTTTGTACAGACTAGCAATGAGACTAGCAAGCTTGGAAAACACTTTAAACAAGTTTACAAGCAATATAAAAAAACGTTACTGCACCTTTAAGAAACACAAATTGTCAAAATTTGAAATAACAGTGAAAAAAGGCAGTTACACTAACGAAATTTTTACAGTGTATGTAACAAGTTAGCAGAGCATTGCACCCACTTGCAAATGGATGATTAACGCCTTAATACCCAAAATGGAATAATAAAAGACAAAACTTTTTTTTTTTTTTTTTAAACAGTCACAACAACTGCCACAGCTCTACTGTGGCTTTTTATCTACCTCAAAAACGACTTTGAAGCCTTTTGAGCCCTCCAGAGATGTCCTGGATCATGCAGAGGGAAGCTGAATGTCTGTCAGTATTTTTAGCTGCACAGAAAAGCACTAAAAAAGGCCCCTCCCACTCATATTACAACAGTGGAAAGCCTAAGGAAACTGTTACTAGGCAAAATTCAAGCCAGCCATGTGGAAAAAAAAACTAGGCCCCAATAAGTTTTATCACCAAATACATATAAAAACGATTAAACATGCCAGCAAACGTTTTATATTACATTTTTATAAGAGTATGCATCTCTATTAATAAGCCTGATACCAGTAGCTATCACTGCATTTAAGGCTTTACTTACATTACTTCGGTATCAGCAGCATTTTCTAGCAAATTCCATCCCTAGAAAAATATTAACTGCACATACCTTATTGCAGGAAAACCTGCACGCCATTCCCTCTCTGAAGTTACCTCACTCCTCAGAATATGTGAGAACAGCCATGGATCTTAGTTACTTCTGCTAAGATCATAGAAAACGCAGGCAGATTCTTCTTCTAAATACTGCCTGAGATAAACAGTACACTCCAGCACCATTTAAAAATAACAAACTTTTGATTGAAGAATAAACTAAGTATAAAACACCACACTACTCTTACGACCTCCATCTTGGTTGAGGCTTGCAAGAGAATGACTGGGTATGACAGTTAGGGGAGGAGCTATATAGCAGCTCTGCTGTGGGTGATCCTCTTGCAACTTCCTGTTGGGAAGGAGAATATCCCATAAGTAATGGATGATCCGTGGACTGGATACACTTAACAAGAGAAACTGATCTCTTCATTCCTTTCAGGAATCCAGACTGATGATTACTCCCTGAGAAAAATAGTACACACCGGTACCATTTTAAAATAAATAAAAAAAAAGTCTTGATTGCAGACACTAAAACTAACACCTCACTTTACCTCTTCCTAGTACAGTACTAACACAGGCAAAGAGAATTACTCGGTTGGGAGGGAAGGGAAGAGCTATATATACAGCTCTGCTGTGGTGCTCTTTGCCACTTCCTGTTAGCAGTAGGATAAATCCCACAAGGATGAAATCCGTGGACTCGTCATATCTTGTAAAAGAAAAGGAAATATACTGATAAACCTGAATCATGGCAAATATAAGTACAAACATATTTATAACTTTATATATAAAGTGCCAAACCATAGCTGAGAGTGTCTTAAGTAAATGAAACATACTTACCAAAAGAGGTAGAAATCTAGCACAAACTTACTTCACCACCTCCATAGGAGGCAAAGTTTGTAAAATTGAATTGTGGGTGTGGTGAGGGGTGTATTTATAGGCATTTTGAGGTTTGGGAAACTTTGCCCCTCCTGGTAGGATTGTATATCCCATACGTTACTAGCTCATGGACTCTTGCCAATTACATGAAATAAATATATTCCCGATGTAGTGTAGAAGAGATAACTAGTTAAATTACCATTTGTTCACTCAAAGTATTTTCCCTTGCTTTACAGACAACTATAAGTTAAGGAAGAAAGTAATAACATGAGATCTGAATTTACCTGCAAGTTCAACCCATTTTGTAGATTGTGGTTTCAAAGCACAAAACCAGTTATTTAATATACACAAAGAAACCTGAAGATGAAATTTCCTCATACATTTTATACTCTGCAGCTGGTATAACAAGTAATTGGAAATAGTGTGACGGAAACATTTTTATATAGTATACTGTCCATTTAACCCTGTGTTGTACACTGGTTATAGTGGTTGGGATTAATGAACCTCTCTTTCCCCTGTCTGCTGACAATCTGATGGGCAAATGTAGTATAGTGGTACACCCCTGTTTCATGACAAATATATACAGGTATTGCACTTAAAATATGTATTTTTTATAAAAAAATATATATTTTTCCTTACAATGAAAAATAAATTATTCATGCTCCGTTATAGCAAGCATACCTCTCTCCTCTTCTTAGATCGAATATCTTCATTTCCAGCTTTCCTCTTGGTCGGTTCAGTCTTTCCTTTAGGTTCACTTTCCTTAGGTTTTTTATACTTCTTCAAGAATTCAGAGATCAGTTCGGGACAATCTAGGTTTTTTTCTGGCTCCCACGTGTTGTGTTCCCTGTTTGCAGAAAGGAGAAATAAAAAACAATTTATGCTTACCTGATAAATTTATTTCTCTTGTGGTGTATCCAGTCCACGGATCATCCATTTTTTTGTGGGATATTCTCATTCCCAACAGGAAGTTGCAAGAGGACACCCACAGCAGAGCTGTCTATA
Source organism: Bombina bombina (assembly GCF_027579735.1). Classification (NCBI taxonomy): domain Eukaryota; kingdom Metazoa; phylum Chordata; class Amphibia; order Anura; family Bombinatoridae; genus Bombina; species Bombina bombina. The sequence continues at coordinate 1,050,760,807 of NC_069501.1, read as the reverse complement.
TAGCTCCTCCCCTAACTGCTATATCCAGTCATTCGACCGAAAACAAGCAGAGAAAGGAGAAACCATAGGGTGCAATGGTGACTGTAGTTTAAAGTTAAAAAATACCTGCCTTAAAATGACAGGGCGGGCCGTGGACTGGATACACCACAAGAGAAATTTTTTTATCAGGTAAGCATAAATTATGTTCTCTTGTAAGGTGTATCCAGTCCACTGATCATCCATTACTTGTGGGATACCAATACCAAAGTACACGGATGAAGGGAGGGACAAGGCAGGTACTTAAACGGAAGGCACCACACTGCCTGTAAGACCTTTCTCCCAAAAATAGCCTCCGAAGAAGCAAAAGTATCAAATTTGTAGAATTTTGAAAAAGTATGCAGTGAAGACCAAGTCGCCGCCTTGCAAATCTGTTCAACAGAAGCCTCATTTTTAAAGGCCCATGTGGAAGCCACAGCTCTAGTAGAATGAGCTGTAATCCTTTCAGGAGGCTGCTGGCTAGCAGTCTCATAAGCTAAGCGTATTATACTTCTTAGCCAAAGCGAAAGAGAAGTTGCCGAAGCCTTTTGGCCTTTCCTCTGTCCAGAGTAGACAACAAACAATGCAGATGTTTGACGAAAATCTTTAGTAGCTTGTAAATAATACTTTAAAGCATGAACCATGTCAAGATTGTGTAATAGAAATTCCTTCTTTGAAGAAGGATTAGGACACAGTGACTAAACAACAATCTCCTGATTGATATTCTTATTAGATACCACCTTAGGTAAAAACCCAGGTTTGGTGCGCAGAACTACCTTATCTGCATGGAAGATGAGATAAGGAGAATCACATTGTAAGGCAGATAACTCGGAAACTCTACGAGCCGAGGAAATAGCTACCAAAAAAAGAACTTTCCAAGATAAAAGTTTGATATCTATGAAATGAAGAGGTTCAAACGGAACCCCTTGAAGAACCAAATTTAAACTCCATGGCGGAGCAACTGGTTTAAACACAGGCTTGATTCTAACTAAAGCCTGAACGCCTGGGACATCCGCCAGACGCTTGTGCAAAAGAATAAACAGAGCAGAAATCTGTCCCTTTAAGGAACTAGCTAACAATCCTTTTTCCAAACCATCTTGGAGAAAAGATAATATCCTGGGAATCCTGACTTTACTCCATGAGTAGCCCTTGGATTCACACCAATAAAGATATTTACGCCATATCTTATGATAGATTTTCTTGGTGACAGGCTTTCGTGCCTGAATTAGGGTATCAATGACTGACTCAGAGAAGCCACGCTTTGATAAAATCAAGCGTTCAATCTCCAGGCAGTCAGTCTCAGAGAAATTAGATTTGGATGGTTGAACGGACCCTGAAGTAGAAGGTCCTGTCTCAGAGGCAGAGTCCATGGTGGAAAGGATGACATGTCCACCAGATCTGTATACCAAGTCCTGCATGGCCACGCAGGCGCTATCAAGATCACCGATGCTCTCTCCTGCTTGATTTTGGCAATCAGACGAGGGAGCAGAGGAAAAGGTGGAAACACATAAGCCAGGTTGAAGGACCAAGGCGCTGCTAGAGCATCTATCAGCGTCGCCTTGGGATCCCTGGACCTGGATCCGTAACAAGGAAGCTTGGCGTTCTGGCGAAACGCCATGAGATCCAGTTCTGGTTTGCCCCAACGATGAATCAATTGTGCAAACACCTCCGGATGGAGTTTCCACTCCCCCGGATGAAAAGTCTGACGACTTAGAAAATCCGCCTCCCAGTTCTCTACACCTGGGATATGGATAGCTGATAGGTGGCAAGAGTGAATCTCTGCCCAGTGAATTATCTTTGAGACTTCTAACATCGCCAGGGAACTCCTTGTTCCCCCTTGATGGTTGATGTAAGCCACAGTCGTGATGTTGTCCGACTGAAATCTGATGAACCTCATTGTCGCTAGCTGAGGCCAAGCCTGAAGAGCATTGAATATCGCTCTCAGTTCCAGAATGTTTATTGGAAGGAGTGTCTCCTCCTGAGTCCACGATCCCTGAGCCTTCAGGGAGTTCCAGACTGCCCCCCCAGCCTAGAAGGCTGGCATCTGTCGTTACAATTGTCCAATCTGGCCTGCGAATGGTCATACCTTTGGACAGATTGACCCGAGATAGCCACCAGAGAAGAGAATCCCTGGTCTCTTGATCCAGATTTAGTAGAGGGGACAAATCTGTGTAATCCCCATTCCACTGACTGAGCATGCAGAGTTGCAGCGGTCTGAGATGTGGGCGTGCAAACGGCACTATGTCCATTGCTGCTACCATTAAGCCGATAACTTCCATGCACTGAGCCACCGAAGGGCGAGGAATGGAATAAAGAACACGGCAGGAATTTAGAAGTTTTGATAACCTGGTCTCCGTCAGGTAAATCTTCATTTCTACAGAATCTATCAGAGTCCCTAGGAAGGAAACTCTTGTGAGGAGGGATAGAGAACTCTTTTCCTCGTTCACTTTCCACCCATGCGACCTCAGAAATGCCAGAACTATGTCCGTATGAGACTTGGCAATTTGGAAGTTTGACGCCTGTATCAGGATGTCGTCTAAATAAGGGGCCACTGCTATGCCCCTTGGTCTTAGGACTGCCAGAAGCGATCCCAGAACCTTTGTAAAGATTCTTGGGGCTGTAGCTAACCCAAAGGGAAGAGCTACAAACTGGTAATGCCTTTCTAGGAAGGCAAACCTGAGAAACCGATGATCTTTGTGTATCGGAATGTGAAGATAAGCATCCTTCAAATCCACTGTAGTCATATATTGACCCTCCTGGATCATAGGTAGGATGGTACGAATAGTCTCCATCTTGAATGATGGAACACTTAGGAATTTGTTTAAGATCTTGAGATCTAAAATTGGTCTGAAGGTTCCCTCTTTTCTAGGAACCACAAACAGATTTGAGTAAAATCCCTGTCCTTGTTCCTCCCTTGGAACTGGATGGATCACTCCCATAACTAGGAGGTCTTGTACACAGTGTAAGAATGCCTCTCTCTTTATCTGGTTTGCAGATAATTGTGAAAGGTGAAATCTCCCCTTTGGAGGGGAAGCTTTGAAGTCCAAAAGATATCCCTGGGATATAATTTCCAACGCCCAGGGATCCTGGACATCTCTTGCCCAAGCCTGGACAAAGAGCGAAAGTCTGCCTCCGTTACCGGACAGGGGGCCGTTCCTTCATGCTGTCTTAGAGGCAGCAGCAGGCTTTTTGGCCTGCTTACCTTTGTTCCAGGTCTGGTTAGGTCTCCAGATCGACTTGTACTGAGCAAAAGTTCCCTCTTGTTTCGCATTAGAGGAAGTTGATGCTGCACTTGCCTTAAAGTTTCGAAAGGTACGAAAATTAGACTGTTTGGCCCTTGATTTGGAGCTATCCTGAGGAAGGGCAAAAGGGCATGACCTTTTCCTCCAATGATATCAGCAATGATCTCCTTCAAACCAGGCCCGAATAGGGTCTGCCCCTTGAAGGGGATGTTAAGCAGCTTAGACTCTGAAGTGACGTCAGCTGACCATGATTTAAGCCATATCGCCCTGCGCGCCTGGATAGCAAAACCAGAATTCTTAGCCGTTAGTTTAGTCAAATGAACAATGGCATCAGAAACAAAAGAATTGGCTAGCTTAAGTGCTCTAAGCTTGTCAAGTATGTCATCCAATGGAGTCGCTACCGGTAAAGCCTCTTCCAGAGACTCAAACCAGAAAGCCGCAGCAGCAGTGACAGGAGCAATGCATGCAAGGGGCTGTAGGATAAAACCTTGTTGAATAAACATTTTCTTAAGGTAACCTAACTTTTTATCCATTGGATCTGAGAAAGCACAACTGTCCTCGCTTTGCTAGGGTAGAAACTGCACCCTCCACCTTAGGGACTGTCTGCCATAAGTCCCGTGTGGTGGCATCTATTGGAAACATTTTCCTAAAAATAGGAGGGGGTGAGAACGGCACACCTGGTCTATCCCATTCCTTAGTAATAATTTCTGTAAACCTTTTAGGTATTGGAAAAACATCAGTGCACACCGGCACTGCATAGTATTTATCCAGTCTACACAATTTCTCTGGCACTGCAATTGTATCACAGTCAGAGCAGCTAAAACTTCCCTAAGCAATACGTGGAGGTTCTCAAGCTTAAATTTAAATGTAGAAATATCAGAATCAGGTTGTATCATCTTCCCTGAGTCAGAAACATCACCCACAGAAAGAAGTTCTCCTTCCTCAGCTTCTGCATATTGTGAGGCAGTATCAGACATAGCTCTTAAAGCGTCAGTATGCTCTGTATTTCTTCTAACTCCAGAGCTATCTCACTTTCCTCTAAATTCAGGTAGTCTGGCTAATACCGCTGACAGTGTATTATCCATGACTGCCGCCATGTCTTGTAAAGTAAACGCTATGGGCGCCCTGGATGTACTTGGCGCCATTTGAGCGTGAGTCAAAGGAACCGACACGTGGGGAGAGTTAGTCGGCATAACTTCCCCCTCGTCAGATTCCTCTGGTGATAAATGTTTTAAAGACAGAATATGATCTTTATTGCTTAAAGTGAAATCAGTACATTTGGTACACATTCTAAGAGGGGGTTCCACCATGGCTTTTAAACATAATGAACAAGGATTTTCCTCTATGTCAGACATGTTTAACAGACTAGCAATGAGACCAGCAAGCTTGGAACACACTTTAAATCAAGTTAACAAGCAAAAAATAAAACCGGTACTGTGCCTTTAAGAGAAACAAATTTTGTCAGAATTTGAAAAACAGTGAAAAAAGGCAGTAAATCAAACGAAATTTTTACAGTGTGTAAAATAAGCTAACAGAGCATTGCACCCACTTGCAAATGGATGATTAACCCCTTAGTTCAAAAAACGGATCAAAAAAACGTTAGACGTTTTTTAACAGTCACAACAAACACAAATAAACGACTTTGGAAAGCCTCTGAGCCCGTGAGAGATGTCCTATAGCATTCAGGGGACTCCTGGAGGAAACTGGATGTATCAGTCTGTAAAAGTTACTGTGCAAAAAAGCGCTAAATTAGGCCCCTCCCACTCATAGTAACACAGTGGAAAGCCTCAGGAAACTGTTTAAGCCAGCCATGTGGAAAAAACTAGGCCCCAATAAAGTTTTTATCACCAAAGTATATATAAAATAAGTTTAAACATGCCAGCAAACTTTTTATATTGTAAATATAAAAGAGTATTACCTCAGAAAGTAAGCATGATACCAGTCGCCATTAAAACATAATTTATGCTTACCTGATAAATTTATTTCTCTTGTAGTGTATCCAGTCCACGGATCATCCATTACTTGTGGGATATTCTCCTTCCCAACAGGAAGTTGCAAGAGGATCACCCACAGCAGAGCTGCTATATAGCTCCTCCCCTAACTGCCATATCCAGTCATTCGACCGAAACAAGCCGAGAAAGGAGAAACCATAGGGTGCAGTGGTGACTGTAGTTTAATTAAAATTTAGACCTGCCTTAAAATGACAGGGCGGGCCGTGGACTGGATACACTACAAGAGAAATAAATTTATCAGGTAAGCATAAATTATGTTTTCTCTTGTTAAGTGTATCCAGTCCACGGATCATCCATTACTTGTGGGATACCAATACCAAAGCTAAAGTACACGGATGATGGGAGGGACAAGGCAGGGATTAAGCGGAAGGAACCACTGCCTGAAGAACCTTTCTCCCAATAAACAGCCTCCGAAGAAGCAAAAGTATCAAATTTGTAAAATTTTGAAAAAGGTGTGAAGCGAAGACCAAGTCGCGGCCTTGCAAATCTGTTCAACAGAGGCCTCATTTTTAAAGGCCCAGGTGGAAGCCACAGCTCTAGTAGAATGAGCTGTAATTCTTTCAGGGGGCTGCTGTCCAGCAGTCTCATAGGCTAGGCGTATAATACTCCGAAGCCAAAAGGAAAGCGGTTGCCGAAGCTTTTTGACCTCTCCTCTGTCCAAAATAAACGACAAACAGGGAAGATGTTTGACGAAAATCTTTAGTAGCTTGTAAGTAAAACTTCAAGGCACGGACTACGTCCAGATTATGTAAAAGACGTTCCTTCTTTGAAGAAGGATTAGGACACAATGATGGAACAACAATCTCTTGATTGATATTCTTGTTAGAAACCACCTTAGGTAAAAACCCAGGTTTGGTACGCAGAACTACCTTATCTGCATGAAAAATCAGATAAGGAGAATCACATTGTAAGGCAGATAGCTCAAGAGACTCTACGAGCCGAGGAAATAGCCATCAAAAACAGAACTTTCCAAGAAAAAAAGTTTAATATCAATGGAATGAAGGGGTTCAAACGGAACTCCTTGAAGAACTTTAAGAACCAAGTTTAACGTGATGGTAAACTCTGTTTTATATAAATAGTATATTGACATCAATATATTAAATTAATGTGACACACTAAATTTCGTATAATCAAGTATATGTGTATTTACTCACAATCCATTCATTCATAACACATTCTTATCCGATCCATCGCCAGCCCCCTGTGACGTCATCTTCATTGTTTATTTTTATTGTGCAATCAGTATGCCTGTCGTTAGACAGGCTTACTTCTAAGGAACACACTATACGCCTGCGCAATATAGGATTATTCTTCCAATCCGCAGCATTTTACTTCAGTGCCGATTTTGAGCGTTCATGTGTTCACAACGCATGCGCTAATTCATTAAATTTTTTTAATCGAATTTATAAATATACATTTTTAATTTATAAATATATGAAATAAGAGACTTACTGATGTATAACTTTTTTATTTACATTAGCTCGTTTTCTAAGGGACCGATCGCTCGCTCACTCATCAATGTTTTAATTCATACAGCACCAAGTAAAGATTGAATCTTGTGACTCACTGTGTTTACTTGGTATGCAGTAATATGATCCATGTCGGGAGCGTGTAAATGGTCTCACGTGTAGAGCGGGTGGGACGCAATAAACATCACATAGATTTTGTCAAAGAAATCAGAGGGGCGGAGCTAAGATGTGTTAAAACAGATTGGGAATAACTGTAAATTATAATAAAATATATAAATAATTTAATTTTAATGCGGTTTGATTTATGTAATAAAGATTAGAAATCTGTTATTTACCCACAAGTGAGTTTACCATCACTTTAAGCTCCATGGGGGAGCAACAGGTTTAAACACAGGCTTAATTCTAACCAAAGCCTGACAAAATGCCTGGACGTCTGGAACTTCTGCCAGACGCTTGTGCAAAAGAATAGACAGAGCAGAAATCTGTCCCTTTTAGGAACTAGCTGATAATCCTTTATCCAAACCCTCTTGGAGAAAGGACAATATCCTAGGAATCCTAACCTTACTCCATGAGTAATTCTTGGATTCACAACAGTAAAGATATGTACGCCATATCTTGTGGTAGATTTTCTTGGTAACAGGCTTTCGTGCCTGTATTAAGGTATCAATGACTGACTCGGAGAAGCCACGCTTTGATAGAATCAAGCATTCAATCTCCATGCAGTCAGTCTCAGAGAAATTAGATTTGGATGATTGAAAGGACCTTGTATTAGAAGGTCCTGTCTTAGAGGCAGAGTCCATGGTGGAAAGGATGACCTGTCCACTAGGTCTGCATACCAGGTCCTGCGTGGCCACGCAGGCGCTATTAGAATCACTGATGCTCTCTCCTGTGTGATTTTGGCAATCAGTCGAGGGAGCAGAGGAAACGGTGGAAACACATAAGCCAGGTTGAAGAACCAAGGCGCTGCTAGAGCATCTATCAGCGTCGCTTCTGGGTCCCTGGACCTGGATCCGTAACAAGGAAGCTTGGCGTTCTGGCGAGACGCCATGAGATCCAACTCTGGTTTGCCCCAAAGATGAATCAATTGAGCAAACACCTCCGGATGGAGTTCCCACTCACCCGGGTGAAAAGTCTGACTACTTAGAAAATCCGCCTCCCAGTTCTCCACGCCTGGGATATGGATTGCTGACAGGTGGCAAGAGTGAGTCTCTGTCCAGCGAATTATTTTTGAGACTTCTAACATCGCTAGGGAACTCCTGCTTCCCCCTTGATGGTTGATGTAAGCCACAGTCGTGATATTGTCCGACTGAAATCTGATGAACCTCAGTGTTGCTAACTGAGGCCAAGCCAGAAGACCATTGAAAATTGCTCTTAACTCCAGAATATTTATCGGAAGGAGTTTCTCCTCCTGAGTCCACGATCCCTGTGCCTTCAGGGAGCTCCAGACTGCACCCCAACCTAGAAGGCTGGCATCTGTTACAATTGTCCAATCTGGCCTGCGAAAGGTCATACCCTTGGACAGGTGGACCCGAGACAACCACCAGAGAAGAGAATCTCTGGTCTCTTGATCCAAATTTAGCAGAGGGGACAAATCTGTGTAATCCCCATTCCACTGACTTAGCATGCATAATTGCAGCGGTCTGAGATGTAGGCGCGCAAATCGCACTATGTCCATTGCCGCTACCATTAAGCCGATTACCTCCATACACTGAGCCACCGAAGGGCGTGGAATGGAAAGAATACGGCAAGCATTTAGAAGCTTTGATAACCTGGACTCCGTCAGGTAAATTTTCATCTCTACAGAATCTATAAGAGTCCCTAAGAAGGAGACTCTTGTGAGTGGGGATAGAGAACCCTTTTCCTCGTTCACTTTCCACCCGTGCGATCTCAGAAATGCCAGAACTATCTCTGTATGAGACTTGGCAATTTGAAAGCTTGACGCCTTTATCAGGATGTCGTCTAGATACGGAGCCACCGCTATGCCTCGCGGTCTTAGAACCGCCAGAAGTGAGCCCAGGACCTTCGTAAAGATTCTCGGGGCTGTAGCCAACCCGAAGGGAAGAGCTACAAATTGGTAATGCCTGTCTAGAAAGGCAAACCTTAGGAACTGATTATGATCTTTGTGAATCGGTATGTGAAGGTAGGCATCCTTTAAGTCCACTGTGGTCATGTACTGACCCTCTTGGATCATGGGTAGGATGGTCCGAATAGTCTGAGGAATTTGTTTAAGATCTTTAGATCCAAAATTGGTCTGAAGGTTCCCTCTTTTTTGGGAACCACAAACAGATTTGAATAAAAACCCTGTCCTTGTTCCGTCCGCGGAACTGGATGGATCACTCCCATTACTAGGAGGTCTTGCACACAGCGTAGGAATGCCTCTTTCTTTATCTGATTTGCAGATAACCTCGAACGATGTAATCTCCCTTGTGGAGGGGAAGCTTTGAAGTCCAGAAAATATCCCTGAGATATGATCTCCAACGCCCAGGGATCCTGAACATCTCTTGCCCACACCTGGGCGAAGAGAGAAAGTCTGCACCCTAATAGATCCGTCGCCGGATAGGGGGCCGTTCCTTCATGCTGTCTTAGAGGCAGCAGCAGGCTTTCTGGCCTGCTTGCCTTTGTTCCAGGACTGGTTAGGTTTCCAGGCCTGCTTAGATTGAGCAAAAGTTCCCTCTTGTTTTGAAGCGGAGGAAGTTGATGCTGCACCTGCCTTGGAATTTCGAAAGGCACAAAAATTAGACTGTTTGGCCTTTGCTTTGGCCCTGTCCTGAGGAAGGGTATGACCCTTACCTCAAGTAATGTCAGCAATAATTTCCTTCAAGCCAGGCCCGAATAAGGTCTGCCCCTTGAAAGGAATGTTGAGTAATTTAGACTTCGAAGTCACGTCAGCTGACCAGGATTTAAGCCATAGCGCCGTACGCGCCTGGATGGCGAATCCGGAATTCTTAGCCGTTAGTTTAGTCAAATGAACAATGGCATCAGAAACAAATGTGTTAGCTAGCTTAAGTGTTCTAAGCTTGTCAATAATTTCAGTCAATGGAGCTGTATGGATGGCCTCTTCCAGGGCCTCAAACCAGAATGCCGCTGCAGCAGTGACCGGCGCAATGCATGCAAGGGGCTGTAAAATAAAACCTTGTTGAATAAACATTTCCTTAAGGTAACCTTCCAATTTTTTATCCATTGGATCTGAAAAAGCACAACTGTCCTGAACCGGGATAGTGGTACGCTTTGCTAAAGTAGAAACTGCTCCCTCCACCTTAGGGACCGTCTGCCATAAGTCCCGTGTAGTGGCGTCTATTGGAAACATTTTTCTAAATATAGGAGGTGGGGAAAAAACATAATTTATGCTTACCTGATAAATTCCTTTCTTCTGTAGTGTGATCAGTCCACGGGTCATCATTACTTCTGGGATATTACTCCTCCCCAACAGGAAGTGCAAGAGGATTCACCCAGCAGAGCTGCATATAGCTCCTCCCCTCTATGTCACTCCCAGTCATTCGACCAAGGACCAACGAGAAAGGAAAAGCCAAGGGTGAAGTGGTGACTGGAGTATAAATTAAAAAATATTTACCTGCCTTAAAAACAGGGCGGGCCGTGGACTGATCACACTACAGAAGAAAGGAATTTATCAGGTAAGCATAAATTATGTTTTCTTCTGTTAAGTGTGATCAGTCCACGGGTCATCATTACTTCTGGGATACCAATACCAAAGCAAAAGTACACGGATGACGGGAGGGATAGGCAGGCTCTTTATACAGAAGGAACCACTGCCTGAAGAACCTTTCTCCCAAAAATAGCCTCCGATGAAGCAAAAGTGTCAAATTTGTAAAATTTGGAAAAAGTATGAAGCGAAGACCAAGTTGCAGCCTTGCAAATCTGTTCAACAGAGGCCTCATTCTTGAAGGCCCAAGTGGAAGCCACAGCTCTAGTAGAATGAGCTGTAATTCTTTCAGGAGGCTGCTGTCCAGCAGTCTCATAAGCTAAACGAATTATGCTACGAAGCCAAAAAGAAAGAGAGGTAGCGGAAGCTTTTTGACCTCTCCTCTGCCCAGAGTAAATGACAAACAGAGAAGACGTTTGTCGAAATTCCTTAGTTGCCTGTAAGTAAAATTTTAGAGCACGGACTACATCCAGGTTGTGCAGTAGACGTTCCTTCTGTGAAGAAGGATTTGGGCATAAAGGAACAACAATCTCTTGATTGATATTCCTGTTAGTAACTACCTTAGGTAAGAACCCAGGTTTAGTACGCAGGACTACCTTATCCGAATGAAAAATCAAATAAGGAGAATCACAATGTAAGGCTGATAATTCAGAGACTCTTCGAGCCGAGGAAATAGCCATTAAAAATAGAACTTTCCAAGATAACAACTTTATATCAATGGAATGAAGGGGTTCAAACGGAACGCCCTGTAAAACATTAAGAACAAGGTTTAAACTCCATGGTGGAGCAACAGTTTTAAATACAGGCTTAATTCTGGCCAAAGCCTGACAAAAAGCCTGGACGTCAGGAACTTCTGACAGACGTTTGTGTAACAGAATGGACAGAGCTGAGATCTGTCCCTTTAATGAACTAGCAGATAAACCCTTTTCTAAACCTTCTTGTAGAAAAGACAAAATCCTAGGAATCCTAACCTTACTCCAAGAGTAACCTTTGGATTCACACCAATATAGGTATTTACGCCATATCTTATGGTAAATCTTTCTGGTAACAGGTTTCCTAGCCTGTATTAAGGTATCAATAACTGACTCAGAAAATCCACGTCACGATAAAATCAAGCGTTCAATTTCCAAGCAGTCAGCTTCAGAGAAGTTAGATTTTGATGTTTGAAGGGACCCTGTATCAGAAGGTCCTGTTTCAGAGGTAGAGACCAAGATGGACAGGATGACATGTCCACCAGGTCTGCATACCAAGTCCTGCGTGGCCACGCAGGTGCTATTAGGATCACTGATGCTCTCTCTTGTTTGATTCTGGCAATCAATCGAGGAAGCAACGGGAAGGGTGGAAACACGTAAGCCATCCTGAAGTCCCAAGGTGCTGTCAGAGCATCTATCAGGACTGCTCCTGGATCCCTGGATCTGGACCCGTAACGAGGAAGCTTGGCGTTCTGTCGAGACGCCATGAGATCTATCTCTGGTTTGCCCCAACGTCGAAGTATTTGGGCAAAGACCTCCGGATGAAGTTCCCACTCCCCCGGATGAAAAGTCTGACGACTTAAGAAATCCGCCTCCCAGTTCTCCACTCCCGGGATGTGGATTGCTGACAGGTGGCAAGAGTGAGACTCTGCCCAGCAAATTATCTTTGATACTTCCATCATAGCTAGGGAGCTTCTTGTCCCTCCCTGATGGTTGATGTAAGCTACAGTCGTGATGTTGTCCGACTGAAACCTGATGAACCCCCGAGTTGTCAACTGGGGCCAAGCCAGGAGGGCATTGAGAACTGCTCTCAATTCCAGAATGTTTATTGGCAGGAGACTCTCCTCCTGACTCCATTGTCCCGGAGCCTTCAGAGAATTCCAGACGGCACCCCAACCTAGAAGGCTGGCGTCTGTTGTTACAATTGTCCAGTCTGGTCTGCTGAATGGCATCCCCCTGGACAGATGTGGCCGAGAAAGCCACCATAGAAGAGAATTTCTGGTCTCTTGATCCAGATTCAGAGAAGGGAATAAGTCTGAGTAATCCCCATTCCACTGACTTAGCATGCACAGTTGCAGTTGTCTGAGGTGTAAGCGTGCAAAGGGTACTATGTCCATTGCCGCTACCATTAAGCCGATTACCTCCATGCATTGAGCCACTGACGGGTGTTGAATGGAATGAAGGGTGCGGCAAGCACTTTGAAGTCTTGTTAGCCTGTCCTCTGTCAGGTAAATCTTGATTTCTACAGAATCTATAAGAGTCCCCAGGAAGGGAACTCTTGTGAGTGGAACGAGTGAACTTTTCTTTTCGTTCACCTTCCATCCATGTGACCTTAGAAATGCCAGCACTAACTCTGTATGAGACTTGGCAGTTTGAAAGCTTGAAGCTTGTATCAGAATGTCGTCTAGGTATGGAGCTACCGAGATTCCCCGCGGTCTTAGTACCGCCAGAAGAGCACCCAGAACCTTTGTGAAGATTCTTGGAGCTGTAGCCAATCCGAATGGAAGAGCCACAAACTGGTAATGCCTGTCTAGGAAGGCAAACCTTAGGTACCGATAATGATCTTTGTGAATCGGTATGTGAAGGTAAGCATCTTTTAAATCTACAGTGGTCATGTATTGACCCTCTTGGATCATAGGTAAAATTGTCCGAATAGTCTCCATCTTGAACGATGGAACTCTTAGGAATTTGTTTAGGATCTTTAAGTCCAGGATTGGTCTGAAAGTTCCCTCTTTTTTGGGAACCACAAACAGATTTGAGTAAAACCCCTGTCCCTGTTCCGATCGTGGAACTGGATGGATTACTCCCATTAACAAGAGCTCTTGTACGCAGCATAGAAACGCCTCTTTCTTTGTCTGGATTGTTGACAATCTTGACAGATGAAATCTCTCTCTTGGAGGAGAGTATTTGAAGTCCAGAAGGTATCCCTGAGATATTATCTCTAGCGCCCAGGGATCCTGAACATCTCTTGCCCAAGCCTGGGCGAAGAGAGAAAGTCTGCCCCCCACTAGATCCGATCCCGGATCGGGGGCCCTCAATTCATGCTGTTTTATGGGCAGCAGCAGGTTTCCTAGTCTGCTTGCCCTTGTTCCAGGACTGGTTAGGTTTCCAGCCTTGTCTGTAGCGAGCAACAGCTCCTTCCTGTTTTGGTGCAGAGGAAGTTGATGCTGCTCCTGCTTTGAAATTACGAAAGGAACGAAAATTAGACTGTCTAGTCTTGGCTTTGGCTTTGTCCTGAGGCAGGGCATGGCCTTTACCTCCTGTAATGTCAGCGATAATCTCTTTCAACCCGGGCCCGAATAAGGTCTGCCCTTTGAAAGGTATATTAAGCAATTTAGACTTAGAAGTAACATCAGCTGACCAGGATTTTAGCCACAGCGCCCTGCGTGCCTGAATGGCGAATCCTGAATTCTTCGCCGTAAGTTTAGTAAGATGTACTACGGCCTCCGAAATGAATGAATTAGCTAGTTTAAGGACTCTAAGCCTGTCCGTAATGTCGTCCAGAGTAGCTGAACCAATGTTCTCTTCCAGAGACTCAATCCAGAATGCCGCTGCAGCCGTGATCGGCGCAATGCATGCAAGGGGTTGCAATATAAAACCTTGTTGAACAAACATTTTCTTAAGGTAACCCTCTAACTTTTTATCCATTGGATCTGAAAAAGCACAGCTATCCTCCACCGGGATAGTGGTACGCTTAGCTAAGGTAGAAACTGCTCCCTCCACCTTAGGGACCGTTTGCCATAAGTCCCTTGTGGTGGCGTCTATTGGAAACATTTTTCTAAATATCGGAGGGGGTGAGAACGGCACACCGGGTCTATCCCACTCCTTAGTAACAATTTCAGTAAGTCTCTTAGGTATAGGAAAAACCTCAGTACTCGTCGGTACCGCAAAATATTTATCCAACCTACACATTTTCTCTGGTATTGCAACTGTGTTACAATCATTCAGAGCCGCTAACACCTCCCCTAGTAATACACGGAGGTTTTCCAGTTTAAATTTAAAATTTGAAATATCTGAATCCAGTCTGTTTGGATCAGAACCGTCACCCACAGAATGAAGTTCTCCGTCCTCATGTTCTGCCACCTGTGACGCAGTGTCTGACATGGCCCTAATATTATCAGCGCACTCTGTTCTCACCCCAGAGTGATCACGCTTACCTATTAGTTCTGGTAATTTAGCCAAAACCTCAGTCATAACAGTAGCCATATCCTGTAATGTGATTTGTAATGGCCGCCCAGATGTACTCGGCGCTACAATATCACGCACCTCCCTCTGAGCGGGAGATGTAGGTACTGACACGTGAGGCGAGTTAGTCGGCATAACTCTCCCCTCGTTGTTTGGTGAAATTTGTTCAATTTGTACAGATTGACTTTTATTTAAAGTAGCATCAATACAGTTAGTACATAAATTTCTATTGGGCTCCACTTTGGCATTGCAACAAATGACACAGGTATCATCCTCTGAATCAGACATGTTTAACACACTAGCAAATAAACTTGCAACTTGGAAATACAATTCAATTAGAATAATATTAAAATGTACTGTGCCTTTAAGAAGCACAGAAGATCTATGACAGTTGAAAATTAATAAATTGAAACAGTTATAGCCTCAATCCTTGTAAACAACACAACTTTAGCAAAGGTTTAATCCCATTAGCAAAGATAACAAATTCTGAAAGCAGGAAACAAATTACAGAATAAACGTTTTTTATCTCAGTCAAACTATAATTCTCACAGCTCTGCTGAGAGAAATTACCTCCCTCAAAATAAGTTTTGAAGACCCCTGAGCTCTGTAGAGATGAACCGGATCATGCAGGAAATACAATGAGCTGCTGACTGAAATATTTGATGCGTAGCAAAAGCGCCAAAAAACGGCCCCTCCCCCTCACACACAGCAGTGAGAGAGAACAGAAACTGTCAGAAAAAAGATTAAGCAACTGCCAAGTGGAAAAATAGTGCCCAAACATTTATTCACTCAGTACCTCAGCAAATGAAAACGATTTTACATTCCAGCAAAAACGTTAAACATAATTTCTAGTTATTAAACAGCTTTATGTAATTCTTACAGTGTAATTCTAGTGAAGTACCATTCCCCAGAATACTGAAGTATAAAGTATACATACATGACATTATATCGGTATGGCAGGATTTTCTCATCAATTCCATTGTCAGAAAATAAAAGCTGCTACATACCTCTATGCAGATTCATCTGCCCGCTGTCCCCTGATCTGAAGTTTACCTCTCCTCAGATGGCCGAGAAACAGCAATATGATCTTAACTACTCCGGCTAAAATCATAGCAAAAACTCTGGTAGATTCTTCTTCAAACTCTGCCAGAGAGGTAATAACACACTCCGGTGCTATTTTAAAATAACAAACTTTTGATTGAAGATATAAAACTAAGTATAATCACCATAGTCCTCTCACACATCCTATCTAGTCGTTGGGTGCAAGAGAATGACTGGGAGTGACGTAGAGGGGAGGAGCTATATGCAGCTCTGCTGGGTGAATCCTCTTGCACTTCCTGTTGGGGAGGAGTAATATCCCAGAAGTAATGATGACCCGTGGACTGATCACACTTAACAGAAGAAATAGGCCCTTCCCACTCATATTGCAACAGTGGAAAGCCTCATGGAAACTGTCTCTAGGCAAAAATCAAACCAGCCATGTGGAAAAAAACTAGGCCCCAATAAGTTTTGTCAACCAACATATATAAAAACGATTAACATGCCAGCAAACGTTTTATATTACATTTTTATAAGAGTATGTATCTCTATTAATAAGCCTGATACCAGTCGCTATCACTGCATTTAAGGCTTAACTTACATTAATCCGGTATCAGCAGCATTTTTCTAGCAAATTCTATCTCTAGAAATATATTAACTGCACATAACCTGCACGCCATTCCCTCTCTTAAGTTACCTCACTCCTCAGAATATGTGAGAACAGCCATGGATCTTAGTTACTTCTGCTAAGATGATAGAAATCACAGGCAGATTCTTCTTCTAATGCTGCCTGAGATGAAACAGTACACTCCGGTACCATTTAAAAATAATAAACTTTTGATTGAAGTTAAAAAACTAACTATAATACACCACTTTCCTCTTACTACGTCCATCTTTGTTGAGAGTTGCAAGAGAATGACTGGATATGGCAGTTAGGGGAGGAGCTATATAGCAGCTCTGCTGTGGGTGATCCTCTTGCAACTTCCTGTTGGGAAGGAGAATATCCCACAAGTAATGGATGATCCGTGGACTGGATACACTTAAGAGAAATCACTGTATTCAGGCTTACCTTACATAAATTTTGTATCAGCAGCATTTTCTAGCATTCACATCTTCTAGAAAAATATTTAACTGCACATACCTCATAGCAAGATAACCTGCACGCCATTCCCCCGCTGAAGTTACCTCTCTCTTCAGTCATGTGTGAGAACAGCAATGGATCTTAGTTACAACCTGCTAAGATCATAGAAATCACAGGCAGATTCTTCTATTTTTCTGCCTGGGACAAAATAGTACAACTCCGGTACCATTTAAAAATAACAAACTTTTGATTGAAGCAAAATAACAGCTACATTTCACCACTTCTCTCTTACTACCTCCATGCTTGTTGAGAGTTGCAAGAGAATGACTGGATATGGCAGTTAGGGGAGGAGCTATATAGACAGCTCTGCTGTGGGTGTCCTCTTGCAACTTCCTGTTGGGAATGAGAATATCCCACAAGTAATGGATGATCCGTGGACTGGATACAACTTACAAGAGAAATGTTGATTTAAACAAATTATTCTGTATTTCAAATATATGCACAATGGTAGTGACAAATAAGTTACTTACTCAGAAAAACCTTTCCACTTCAAAAGAAATTCAACTTGTCCTTTCACAACTCTACGATCTAGAACCTTTTCGACAACATATTCTTCTTCCTCTGAGGAAGATGATGCATCAGACGTTCTCTTGGTCTTTTTCCCCATTTTGCTGCTCTTACTCTGTGGTGTTGCCCCTAAAGAACAAAGGCAGAAAACCTTAGATTAAAGTGATCTGGCTGCCACTTCACAAAAAAAAAATTACATTTTGTAAGGATGATCATAACTATAATATAATATAAGGAAATATATAAAGTAACATTGTACATATTTAGTTAAATTAACTCTTGTTTCTTAAATTCAAATGCTGATAGATGGCTAAGAATTTTTTTCTCAAATAGTTATATAACAGCTGCTTACCCATTGTAAAAGTAGAAAAAAAAAATAAAAGAAAAAAATTATAAAAAAAAATAAAAAAAATGTATGCTTACCTAATAAATTTATTTCTTGACACAGTGAGTCCACGGATCATCATCAATTACAGTTGATAATATCACTTCTGGTAAGCAGGAGGCGGCAAAGAGCACCACAGCAAAGCTGTTAAATATCAATTCCCTTCCCACAACCCCCAGTCATTCGACCCAAGGAAAAGGAGAGAAAGGAAGCAACACAAGGTGCAGAGGTGCCTGAGGTTTAACACAACAAAAAGCCTGTCTAAAAAATACAGGGCGGGCTGTGGACTCACCGTGTCAAGAAAAAGAAATTGATCAGGTAAGCAAAAATGTTGTTTTCTTTCTAATGACACAGTGAGTCCACAGATCATCATCAATTACTGTTGGGAATCAAAACCCAAGCTAGAGGACACAGATGATTAGGGAGGGACAAGACATAAAACCTAAACAGAAGGCACCACGGTCTGAAAAAAACCCAAAAGAAAAAATCCTCAGCAGAAGTAAAAAACATAATTTATGTAAGAACTTACCTGATAAATTCATTTCTTTCATATTAACAAGAGTCCATGAGCTAGTGACGTATGGGATATACATTCCTACCAGGAGGGGCAAAGTTTCCCAAACCTTAAAATGCCTATAAATACACCCCTCACCACACCCACAAATCAGTTTAACGAATAGCCAAGAAGTGGGGTGATAAGAAAAAAAGTGTGAAGCATATAAAATAAGGAATTGGAATAATTGTGCTTTATACAAAAAAATCATAACCACCACAAAAAAGGGTGGGCCTCATGGACTCTTGTTAATATGAAAGAAATGAATTTATCAGGTAAGTTCTTACATAAATTATGTTTTCTTTCATGTAATTAACAAGAGTCCATGAGCTAGTGACGTATGGGATAATGACTACCCAAGATGTGGATCTTTCCACACAAGAGTCACTAGAGAGGGAGGGATAAAATAAAGACAGCCAATTCCTGCTGAAAATAATCCACACCCAAAATAAAGTTTAACAAAAAACATAAGCAGAAGATTCAAACTGAAACCGCTGCCTGAAGAACTTTTCTACCAAAAACTGCTTCAGAAGAAGAAAACACATCAAAATGGTAGAATTTAGTAAAAGTATGCAAAGAGGACCAAGTTGCTGCTTTGCAGATCTGGTCAACCGAAGCTTCATTCCTAAACGCCCAGGAAGTAGATACTGACCTAGTAGAATGAGCTGTAATTCTCTGAGGCGGAATTTTACCCGACTCAACATAGGCAAGATGAATTAAAGATTTCAACCAAGATGCCAAAGAAATGGCAGAAGCTTTCTGGCCTTTCCTAGAACCGGAAAAGATAACAAATAGACTAGAAGTCTTACGGAAAGATTTTGTAGCTTCAACATAATATTTCAAAGCTCTAACAACATCCAAAGAATGCAATGATTTCTCCTTAGAATTCTTAGGATTAGGACATAATGAAGGAACCACAATTTCTCTACTAATGTTGTTGGAATTCACAACTTTAGGTAAAAATTCAAAAGAAGTTCGCAACACCGCCTTATCCTGATGAAAAATCAGAAAAGGAGACTCACACGAAAGAGCAGATAATTCAGAAACTCTTCTAGCAGAAGAGATGGCCAAAAGGAACAAAACTTTCCAAGAAAGTAATTTAATGTCCAATGAATGCATAGGTTCAAACGGAGGAGCTTGAAGAGCTCCCAGAACCAAATTCAAACTCCAAGGAGGAGAAATTGACTTAATGACAGGTTTTATACGAACCAAAGCTTGTACAAAACAATGAATATCAGGAAGAATAGCAATCTTTCTGTGAAAAAGAACAGAAAGAGCGGAGATTTGTCCTTTCAAAGAACTTGCGGACAAACCCTTATCTAAACCATCCTGAAGAAACTGTAAAATTCTCGGTATTCTAAAAGAATGCCAAGAAAAATGATGAGAAAGACACCAAGAAATATAAGTCTTCCAGACTCTATAATATATCTCTCGAGATACAGATTTACAAGCCTGTAACATAGTATTAATCACGGAGTCAGAGAAACCTCTATGACCAAGAATCAAGCGTTCAATCTCCATACCTTTAAATTTAAGGATTTCAGATCCGGATGGAAAAAAGGACCTTGTGACAGAAGGTCTGGTCTTAACGGAAGAGTCCATGGTTGGCAAGATGCCATCCGGACAAGATCCGCATACCAAAACCTGTGAGGCCATGCCGGAGCTATTAGCAGAACAAACGAGCATTCCCTCAGAATCTTGGAGATTACTCTTGGAAGAAGAACTAGAGGCGGAAAGATATAGGCAGGATGATACTTCCAAGGAAGTGATAATGCATCCACTGCCTCCGCCTGAGGATCCCGGGATCTGGACAGATACCTGGGAAGTTTCTTGTTTAGATGAGAGGCCATCAGATCTATCTCTGGGAGCCCCCACATTTGAACAATCTGAAGAAATACCTCTGGGTGAAGAGACCATTCGCCCGGATGCAACGTTTGGCGACTGAGATAATCCGCTTCCCAATTGTCTACACCTGGGATATGAACCGCAGAGATTAGACAGGAGCTGGATTCTGCCCAAACCAAAATTCGAGATACTTCTTTCATAGCCAGAGGACTGTGAGTCCCTCCTTGATGATTGATGTATGCCACAGTTGTGACATTGTCTGTCTGAAAACAAATGAACGATTCTCTCTTCAGAAGAGGCCAAAACTGAAGAGCTCTGAAAACTGCACGGAGTTCCAAGATATTGATCGGTAATCTCACCTCCTGAGATTCCCAAACTCCTTGTGCCGTCAGAGATCCCCACACAGCTCCCCAACCTGTGAGACTTGCATCTGTTGAAATTACAGTCCAGGTCGGAAGAACAAAAGAAGCCCCCTGAATTAAACGAAGGTGATCTGTCCACCACGTTAGAGAGTGCCGAACAATCGGTTTTAAAGATATTAATTGATATATCTTCGTGTAATCCCTGCACCATTGGTTCAGCATACAGAGCTGAAGAGGTCGCATGTGAAAACGAGCAAAGGGGATCGCGTCCGATGCAGCAGTCATAAGACCTAGAATTTCCATGCATAAGGCTACCGAAGGGAATGATTGAGACTGAAGGTTTCGACAGGCTGTAATCAATTTTAGACGTCTCTTGTCTGTTAAAGACAGAGTCATGGACACTGAATCTATCTGGAAACCCAGAAAGGTTACCTTTGTTTGAGGAATCAAAGAACTTTTTGGTAAATTGATCCTCCAACCATGATCTTGAAGAAACAACACAAGTCGATTCGTATGAGACTCTGCTAAATGTAAAGACTGAGCAAGTACCAAGATATTGTCCAAATAAGGAAATACCACAATACCCTGTTCTCTGATTACAGACAGAAGGGCACCGAGAATCTTTGTGAAAATTCTTGGAGCTGTAGCAAGGCCAAACGGTAGAGCCACAAATTGGTAATGCTTGTCTAGAAAAGAGAATCTCAGGAACTGATAATGATCTGGATGAATCGGAATATACAGATATGCATCCTGTAAATCTATTGTGGACATATAATTCCCTTGCTGAACAAAAGGCAATATAGTCCTTACAGTTACCATCTTGAACGTTGGTATCCTTACATAACGATTCAATAATTTTAGATCCAGAACTGGTCTGAAGGAATTCTCCTTCTTTGGTACAATGAAGAGATTTGAATAAAACCCCATCCCCTGTTCCGGAACTGGAACTGGCATAATTACTCCAGCCAACTCTAGATCTGAAACACAATTCAGAAATGCTTGAGCTTTCACTGGATTTACTGGGACATGGGAAAGAAAAAATCTCTTTGCAGGAGGTCTCATCTTGAAACCAATTCTGTACCCTTCTGAAACAATGTTCTGAATCCAAAGATTGTGAACAGAATTGATCCAAATTTCTTTGAAAAAACGTAACCTGCCCCCTACCAGCTGAACTGGAATGAGGGCCGTACCTTCATGTGAACTTAGAAGCAGGCTTTGCCTTTCTAGCAGGCTTGGATTTATTCCAGACTGGAGATGGTTTCCAAACTGAAACTGCTCCTGAGGACGAAGGATCAGGCTTTTGTTCTTTGTTGAAACGAAAGGAACGAAAACGATTGTTAGCCCTGTTTTTACCTTTAGACTTTTTATCCTGTGGTAAAAAAGTTCCTTTCCCACCAGTAACAGTTGAAATAATAGAATCCAACTGAGAACCAAATAATTTGTTTCCCTGGAAAGAAATGGAAAGTAGAGTTGATTTAGAAGCCGTATCAGCATTCCAGGTCTTAAGCCATAAAGCTCTTCTGGCTAAGATAGCCAGAGACATAAACCTAACATCAACTCTAATAATATCAAAAATGGCATCACAGATGAAATTATTAGCATGCTGGAGAAGAAGAATAATATCATGAGAATCACGATTTGTTACTTGTTGCGCTAGAGTTTCCAACCAAAAAGTTGAAGCTGCAGCAACATCAGCCAATGATATAGCAGGTCTAAGAAGATTACCTGAACATAGATAAGCTTTTCTTAGAAAAGATTCAATTTTTCTATCTAAAGGATCCTTAAACGAGGTACCATCTGACGTAGGAATGGTAGTACGTTTAGCAAGGGTAGAAATAGCCCCATCAACTTTAGGGATTTTGTCCCAAAATTCTAACCTGTCAGGCGGAACAGGATATAATTGCTTAAAACGTTTAGAAGGAGTAAATGAATTACCCAATTTATCCCATTCCTTAGAAATTACTGCAGAAATAGCATTAGGAACAGGAAAGACTTCTGGAATAACCGCAGGAGCTTTAAAAACCTTATCCAAACGTATAGAATTAGTATCAAGAGGACTAGAATCCTCTATTTCTAAAGCAATTAGTACTTCTTTAAGTAAAGAGCGAATAAATTCCATCTTAAATAAATATGAAGATTTATCAGCATCAATCTCTGAGATAGAATCCTCTGAACCAGAAGAGTCCAAAGAATCAGAATGATGGTGTTCATTTAAAAATTCATCTGTAGAGAGAGAAGATTTAAAAGACTTTTTACGTTTACTAGAAGGAGAAATAACAGACAAAGCCTTCTTTATGGATTCAGAAACAAAATCTCTTATGTTATCAGGAACATTCTGCACCTTAGATGTTGAGGGAACTGCAACAGGCAATGGTACATCACTAAAGGAAATATTATCTGCTTTAACAAGTTTGTCATGACAATTATTACAAACAACAGCTGGAGGAATAGCTACCAAAAGTTTACAGCAGATACACTTAGCTTTGGTAGATCCAGCAGGCAGTGGTTTTCCTGTAGTATCTTCTGGCTCAGATGCAACGTGAGACATCTTGCAATATGTAAGAGAAAAAACAACATATAAAGCAAAATAGATCAAATTCCTTATAAGACAGTTTCAGGAATGGGAAAAAAATGCCAAACATCAAGCTTCTAGCAACCAGAAGCAAATGAAAAATGAGACTGAAATAATGTGGAGACAAAAGCGACGCCCATATTTTTTGGCGCCAAATAAGACGCCCACATTATTTGGCGCCTAAATGCTTTTGGCGCCAAAAATGACGCCACATCCGGAACGCCGACATCTTTGGCGCAAAATAACGTCAAAAATGACGCAACTTCCGGCGACACGTATGACGCCGGAAACGGAAAAGAATTTTTGCGCCAAAAAAAGTCCGCGCCAAGAATGACGCAATAAAATGAAGCATTTTCAGCCCCCGCGAGCCTAACAGCCCACAGGGAAAAAAGTCAAATTTTTGAGGTAAGAAAAAATATGATAATTTAAAGCATAATCCCAAATATGAAACTGACTGTCTGGAAATAAGGAAAGTTGAACATTCTGAGTCAAGGCAAATAAATGTTTGAATACATATATTTAGAACTTTATAAATAAAGTGCCCAACCATAGCTTAGAGTGTCACAGAAAATAAGATTTACTTACCCCAGGACACTCATCTACATGTTTGTAGAAAGCCAAACCAGTACTGAAACGAGAATCAGTAGAGGAAATGGTAAATATAAGAGTATATCGTCGATCTGAAAAGGGAGGTAAGAGATGAATCTCTACGACCGATAACAGAGAACCTTATGAAATAGATCCCGTAGAAGGAGATCACTGCATTCAATAGGCAATACTCTCTTCACATCCCTCTGACATTCACTGCACGCTGAGAGGAAAACCGGGCTCCAACTTGCTGCGGAGCGCATATCAACGTAGAATCTAGCACAAACTTACTTCACCACCTCCCTTGGAGGCAAAGTTTGTAAAACTGATTTGTGGGTGTGGTGAGGGGTGTATTTATAGGCATTTTAAGGTTTGGGAAACTTTGCCCCTCCTGGTAGGAATGTATATCCCATACGTCACTAGCTCATGGACTCTTGTTAATTACATGAAAGAAATTTTAAATTTTGAAGCCCAAGAAAAAGAGACAGCCTTCGAACAATGAGGCATAACTCTCTTATGAACGATTAAACTTCTCAACCAGAGAAAGTAGCCAAAGTTTTCTGGTACAGAGAAAACAGACAAAACATTCACAAACCCAAATTGTGCACACACGTTCCTCAAGATAAAAATGAGGCCACAGAGGGAACAAAAATTCCCAAACAATATTACCCCATAGGAGAAAAAAAAACGTCTTACCCGACACAAGATAACGCGATTCATACTGCAAGCCTAGAGCATCTAAACTCTCAGAGCAAAGGATATAGCAAAAAGTAAAAAAATTCCAAGAAAAGGATTTAAAATTCTATGGAATGACACGGCTCAAACTGAGCCAGCTGCAAAACCTTAACCAAGGTTAAAACTCCAAGAGGAGCAAGGGACTTAAAACACAGGCCTGATACTAACCAGGGTCTGTCAAAAAGATTACACGTCTAGCACAGCCGCTAGACATCTGTACATCGAAATCTGAACCGTCAGATAACTGACTATTCATCCTCCAGTCCTTCCCGGAAAAAAAACAAAACCCCTAGGAATCCTGACCCTACTTCCAAGAGTATTCCTGGGGCATAAACAGCCAACGTGGGTGTCCGCCCACCGAACAATCCACGCCAATCCCGGCAAAGGAACTCTGGGTTCCTCCCAGGAGGATAATGTAGACCACTGAGAAGAAACTGTTAAACAACTAGAACATGAAAAACCAGTCAAGGTAACTGAGGCCA
Organism: Bombina bombina; assembly: GCF_027579735.1. NCBI lineage: Eukaryota > Metazoa > Chordata > Amphibia > Anura > Bombinatoridae > Bombina > Bombina bombina. The sequence continues at coordinate 1,050,736,043 of NC_069501.1, read as the reverse complement.
AACCATCAGAGCATTGTAGATCGCTACCAACTCCAAGATGGTTATGCGGAGAGCAGACTCCTCTCAAGTCCATAGACACCAACCCAACAGGCTAATGACCGTGGTCACTATTACTCAGGAAAGCCTCCGGAAGCCAGTGCCCCGAGACAGATGCTCCTGAGAAAAAGGATTCTCAAGAATGCGGCAACAAACCCGCTACCTCTCGCAAGTGAAGCGAACACTTCTACCACTAATTTCCCTCTTTGATCCACAGGGAAGAATCTGAAATCGACAGATCTTGCTCTATCCACCGAGACAGAACCACGAGACCCCCTGTCCACTATCTGAATATGTATAACAGCAGACTCTTCGGATGGGATCAACCAAGAGAATTAAGTCATACCAATCAGACCTTTATGCCATACCCTATGGAAAAAGTCATCAGTAACAGGCTTGTGGGCCTGAATCCTGGTCTCAGACAACACAGAAAAACCATGCTTAGACAGAACTAAACATTCAACTGCAAGCAGAAGCTTTAGAGAAAAACAAAAAGTTGGAAAAAAGAATGAACCCTGAATTAGAGGGTCCTTCCCCAGGAACAACCACCAAAGTGGAAGAATACAACTCAGCCAGATCTGTATACCAGATCCTGCGAGACTATGCAGGAACTATTAAAATACCGATGTTCAGTCTCATAGGAAACGAGCAATGGCTCATGGAAGGAGCGCAAACTGAGGAACCGGAATGTCAGACTGAGGTCCCACAGAACATTCAGGGAAAATTAACGCAGCCCGACGATCTTTAGATCTTTAACATAACTTGGAATCTTGGCATACTGCCATCTCCAGCACCCCCATATGAGGGATAACCTGGAGAACAACTCCGGGAGAAGCCTACTCCCCAGAATGAAAAATCTGACTGCTCGAGAAGTCCGCTCTCAGAATGCTTAAGTTGTTATTATTACCCAATTTAATGGTACCCATTTTATCGACCTCAGCAGGAAGAAAGGCTGACTCGGCCCTGCCAGGATTTGAACCTGTGACCTTGGATCTTTTAAACAGGCTTTTTGTAGTCAAGGCATTTACCAACTGAGCTACCACACTGGAAATCCCAAACACTGAGCTACTGAAGGGTCAAACGGAAGTGTCAAAGGAGGCAAGATAAAAAAAATCCTCTATTAAAAATATTGTAGTCAGGGATAGGGAAACTAATATAGTTGGAACAAGGAACTCATCTTCAGATTCTCTTCCATCCATGGAATGAAGAAAAAAACAACAAGATCTCTGTATGAGAGTTTGTTTGTTGAAAAGATGGCGCCTGAACCTGATGACGTCCAGGAAAGACATCACAGCCATTCCCTGAAACCTGATCTCTGGCTATATAGCCTCCTCTGAGAACTATGGCAAAGCCAAAGGGAAGCGCCACAAACTGAATGAGTTTGACAGAAAGGCAAAAAACAGGAACTTGAACATACACGTCTTCCAAGTCTATGATCACCATAAAATCACCCTCTTGGACCAAAGGAAGAATGGAACCACTGGTTTCCATTTTGAAGAACGGCACCCCGAGAAACTAGAGGATACTCTGAGGTCAAAACATTCCTCTATTGTCGGGAACTGCGAACAGAAAGAACAGAATTCTAGACCTTGTTCCCTAACAGGAACTGAAACTATCACTCACAGGGAAGAGAAGTCCCAAACGCACTTCCAAATGCTTCACGGTTATCTGGCCTGCAGATTAAAAAAAAAAAAGGAAGGAAGAACCACCTGACTCTGGGAGGAAGGTAAGAATTCTATGAAGCAAACCTGAGATACTATGTCCATATCCTATCTGGGACATCTCGTATCCATTTTTAAGACAGAGGGAATCCGCTCCCCATCTTGGATAGAGGCAGACTCCTTTAGGTCTATTCATCTTTCCTTATGATAGGAAAGACCCTTTCCATCTTGAAAAACAAATATTCCTGCAAGATCAAGACCAAACAAGGTTTTACCCTTGTAAGGAAGCGTCAGAAGCTTGACCTCAAAGGAAAAAACACTGACCATGAATATAGCCACAACACCCCGTGGGCTAGCACAGCGAAGCCAGATATCTTGGCTAAAAAAAACTGCATGGAAGCATCAGAAACAAAGTAATTGGCTAACTTAACAGCCTTAATTCTGTACTGGAACTCCAAAAAGTCCCTACCCAATTGGATCAAACAAGACACCGTACCAAAAAAATGCTGCACTTGACACCATGGCAAACAACTCCCATGTAAGCCTTAGCTTATACCATTGATACTGAAAAGAACAGCTATCCTCTCTAGGGATCGTAGTTCACTTAGCCAGAGTGGAAAATGTCCTACTCCTTTAGGCACCATACGCAATGACCCTTAATGAACGACAGGATACATTTCTATTAAGGACAGGAGACAGAGAAAAAGGAAACCCGACTTCTCCCATTCCTGTCAAAAAAACTCTTAGCACGGTTTGGAACAGGGAAAAACTTCCACAAATGGATACCAGTACTATAAAGTTTACCAGAATCTTAAAGGTTGACAGCGACAGGCGTATCGGAGTCGCTCCAAAATAGCCAAACCTTAACAATACACGAAGATTTTCAGGCTTAAATCTGTAGATCACTACTTCAGCATCCGATGAAGGAAATATACCGTCCAAATCTGAGATACCCCCTCAGAGGCTACCAACACATCCTCCTCATCAGCTTAAGAAGGAGGGCAATTTGTGTAGTGATAGGAAGGACATAAACCTATCTGAAAATTCTAATGTTCGTTTTGCGAATTCCCTCAAGTATAGGAAAAAACAGAAAAAGATACCAAAGATACCTGGGCAGCAATCCTGCAGGCAAAAAACTCCTCCAGAAGATTGAGAGGAACCGCAGGACATTGCATGTGATGCCATAAAAACCTGGGACATTTGAGGCGAGAGCTGTAGCATTGCCTAAACAGCATCACCCTGAAAGATATGAGGCTAGCTTAAAATCATCTTCAGATTCTCTCACACTCACTTTAAGTGTTTGGAGAACTGCCAAATAACAGCAAAATATATTTATATAGGGACAGATCTCTGCTCTCCTGTAGCATGAACATACAAGGAAAATTCTTTCATGATAAAAAAAACCTTTATAAATGATTGTATGTACATAGAGGAATTCTTTTACTCCTGTAACATTCAAAACACCCAAATCCTCTTTTCCCTTCATAAAACCATGACTTATAGGGACAAGAATTAAAGAAACTTCCAAATATAGAAGTCTCCACTTAAACGCTAGGATTTACTATTGAAACAAATAAAGGGCACATTCATTCATGAAGTATAAGATACTTCATGTAGAAAGCTCCTTTATTTGATTCAATTGATCGCCGCTCTTAGCTCCTACAGCAGAGCACGGATAAAAAAAAAATTTGGCTAAGAGGTGACGTTTTCACCGCTTAGCCAATAGCCGTGTGGTAAATCCGGCTCCCATGGGCACCGAGCCGGATTTACCGCACAGCTATTGGCTAAGAGGTGAAAACGTCACCTCTTAGCCAATTTATTTTTTTAGCAGTGGGCTGCTGTAGCAGCTAAAAACAGCGATCAATTGAATCAAATAAAGGAGCTTTCTACATGAAGTATCTTAAACTTCATGAATGAAAGTGCCCTTTATTTGTTTCAATAGAAAATCCTAATGTTTGTAAAACGCTAGGATATACTTTCACTTTAAGACTGCTGGTGATGTTTCAACAAAAAGGAAGTTTATGCTTACCTGATAAATGTATTTCTTTTACGATATGACGAGTCCACGGATTTCATCCTTACTTATGGGATATCGCCTCCTGGTCAACAGGGGGAGGCACAGAGCACCACAGCAGAGCTGTATATATAGCTCCTCCCTTCCCTCCCACTCCAGTCATTCGATCGTAGTTAGGAAGAGAAAGGAAAAGCCAAGGCGCAGAGGTGACTGAAGTTTAACAAAAATAAAGACCTGTCTTAGAAAATGACAGGGTGGGCCGTGGACTCGTCATATCGTAAAAGAAATAAATTTATCAGGTAAGCATATATTTCCTTTTCTTTTACAAGATATGACGAGTCCACGAATTTCATCCTTACTTATGGGATACAATACCAAAGCTATAGGACACGGATGAAAGGGAGGGACAAGACCGGAACCTAAACGGAAGGCACCACACTGCTTGAAGAACCTTTCTCCCAAAAACAGCCTCGGACGAGGCAAAAGTATCAAATTTGTAATCTTTGAAAAAGTGTGAAGAGACGACCAAGTTGCAGCCTTGCAAATCTGTTTAACAGAAGCATCATTTTGAAATGCCCATGAGGAAGCCACAGCTTTTGTGGAATGAACCATAATACGCTCTGGAGACTGCTGTCCAGGAGTCTCATATGCCACTCGGATGATACTCTTCAGCCAAAAAGAAAGAGAGGTAGCCATAGCCTTCTGACCCCTACGTTTCCCGGAAAAAAACAACAAAAAATGAAGATGGTTGACGAAATTCTTTAGTTGCCTGCAAGTAAAACTTCAGGGCACGGACCACGTCCAAGTTATGTAACAAACGCTCCTTCTTAGAAGAAGGATTTAGGACACAATGAAGACAATAGTTTACCGATTAATATTTTTGTTGGAAACAACCTTAGAAAGAAAACCAGGTTTGGTACGTAACACTACCTTATCAGAATGAACAATAAGGTAAGGAGAATCACATTGTAATGCCAAAAGCTCAAACTCTGCGAGCAGAAGAAATAGCAACCAAAAGTAAAACTTTCCAAGATAACAATTTCATATCTATGGAATGCATAGGCTCCAATGGAACCCCTTGAATTTAGTTCTTAAGGTTCTTCAAACTCCAAGGAGGCGCAAAAGGTCTAAACACAGGCCTGATTCTAGTGAGAGCCTGACAAAAAGATTGAACATCCGTAATATCTGCCACACGTTTGTGTAGCAAAATAGAGAGCAGAAATCTGTCCCTTTAAGGAACTTGCTGATAACCCTTTCTCCAATTCTTCTTGGAGAAAAGATAAAATCCTAGGAATCCTAATCGTACTCCATGAGTAGCCCTTGGATCCGCACCAATAAAGAGATTTACGCCATATCTTATGGTAAATCTTTCTAGTAACTGGCTTACGTGCCTGGATCAAGGTATCAATGACCGAATCAGAGAACCCTCGCTTAGATAAAATCAAGCGTTCAATCTCCAAGCCGTCAGCTGCAGAGAAATAAGATTTGGATGATGGAAGGGTCCCTGAATGAGAAGGTCCTGCCTCAATGGAAGCTTCCACAGCGGCAGAAAGGACATGTCCACCAGATCGGCATACCAAGTCCTGCGAGGCCATGCAGGAGCGATGAGAATCACCGAAGCCCTCTCCTGTTTGACTCGAGCAATCACCCGAGAAAGGAGAGCAAACGGCGGAAACACATAAGCTAGGTTGAACGACCAAGGCACCTATCAGTTCGGCCTGAGGATCCCTGGACCTGAATCCGTATCTCGGGAGCTTGGCATTCTGACTAGAAGATCCAGCTCCGCCCCGCCCCAAATGAGAATCAGGTTGGCAAAGACCTCCGGATGGAGTTTCCCATTCCCCCGGATGAAATGTCTGTCTGCTCAAAAAATCCGCCTCCCAGTTGTCCACTCCTGGGATATAGGTTGCTGACAGATAACAAAAGTGAGCTTCCGCCCACCGAATTATCTTGGATACTTCTGTCATCGCTAAGGAACTCCTTGTTCCTCTCTGATGATTGATGTAAGCCACAGTCGTGATGTTGTCCGACTGAAATCGGATGAATTTGGCCGAAGCCAACTGAGGCCAAGCCTGAAGAGCATTGAATATTGCCCTCAATTCCAGAATGTTGATTGGGAGTAGAGACTTTGACCGAGTCCACACACCCTGAGCCTTCAGGGAATTCCAGACTGCACCCCATCCTAGTAGACTGGCGTCAGTTGTCACTATCACCCATGAGGGTCTGCGGAAGCGCGTCCCTTGGGACAGATGATCCTGTGACAACCACTAAAGAAGAGAGTCTCTTGTCTCCTGATCTAGATCTATCTGAGGAGACAAATTTGCATAATCTCCATTCCACTGCCTGAGCATGCACAGTTGTAGAGGCCTGAGATGAAATATATCCCACTATGTCTTTAAAACATAAATTTGGGTACCCGCCAATCTTAGGATGTAGGAAAGGCACCAGTAAAAGGACACCCACAGAGTGGGAAAACTTTAGAGCTGAAATTATGTATACAATATACATAGAAAAAAAAGCATTACTGTCTCTTTAAATCTGAAAGACTCATCTTTATGTCAATGACTCTTCAAAAAGGGGAAATAAACAGTAAATAAGACTTGCCACAGCATGTTTATTTATGCAAAAGCAAGACCTGTATAAAATAGTCATAGGGACAGAATGCTACTTATAGCCCTCTACCAACAGTATTACACACAAACTATGGGGAACAGTACCAACTGTTGAATGTTCCTTCCTATTAATGTCACAATGTATGGGGCAGTTGTGTAAAAACAATACCGATCAACTTTTATCAAGCCAGCAGCTGCACCTCCTATTAATTCCTACAGGAGGGACCAGCTTTGTGAGGAACTCGTTTTCCCTTGTGGTACCGCTCTGCCTAACATGACAGAGGAGATGTCACCCAAGAAAAAAACTCTAGGCGGCACGAACAACCTCTCAGTTGTATTTGTTTTGTGAAACACAACAGGAGGTGATCATCCGCTAGCAGCAACAAGCTGAAATAAAGAGCACACATGGCACCAATCTCCGCCCATCGTGGGGGTACGTGATATGCAGGAGAAACATAGCGCCGTAAATGAGCAAACAGCGCACACACAATGGCGAGTAACAATGCTCCGCCCCTCGTGGGGTTTCGGGCTCAATCTCCTGTGCGCGACAAATCTGTACACAAAAACAAAATGGAGCCGCCGGGAGTCCTAATCAGCACTAAAATGACACACGCTGAAAGATACAACTCCCCTGCCGGACGCTATCTCCTAAGTTTAAAACACTTAAGTTAAACACCCTAGGTTGAACTCCATAATGAGCTACATAAAATTCCTGTCGGCTGAAAACAACATAAGCCGAAGCAAGGGCATGTCAAAAATACAAACATACTGTATATTTCAAATTCCCCAGTCAGTTCCCATTGTTATCTGGGGTAAAAAAAAAAAAAAAAAAAAAAAAAAAGGAACAGTAATAGGCAGTACTGTTTCTTTCCCACAGTAATGACTAAATAGGAGCACCCTGTGTGACGCATCTCAGTACAAGCGTAAGACACAGGAATAAGCAACACCTCATGTACCCTCACAAAAATCCTATATAACACAAGAAGTGAAATAGGATAACATTCCCTGCCGGCTGTACTAGTAGTTATAAGCCACTGGGAGTCAAGAGAAGGGTGAAATGTGCTGCTTCTCTCACATAACTGCCATTGAACAGTACCCTGATCCCAGGGATATGTTATAAACAGAGTGCTAAGTCCTTTCTGCATAACTAAAGAAAAAAAATTTTTTTTAGCACTTACCTTAGACGTCTGCCCGGCAGTCAGGCATCTCACCCGGCTTGTGAAGTTCCTTTCGCCTCTTCACATTGGCCTGTGGAAACCAAAAGTACTGAGCTATACTCCCTCAGACTTTTTCACGCAGGGCAGCATACATTCATGGGAGGCGCAGTGAGAATATAAATCCCACAAGCTCCCATTGCTTTGAAGCCACCAAATGCTTCTCTTTTTTTCACTGAAGTGACTGATTTGGTCTAGGCTAAACCCCAGAACAAAGTAGCACACTGTGGTACTACTTTAAAAATAATAAACTCTTGATTGAAGAAACTAAAACCTCTTTACTCTGCCTCTTCCTATCACTAACAGGCAAAGAGAATGACTGGAGTGGGAGGGAGGAGCTATATATACACAGCTTTGCTGTGGTGCTCTTTGCCTCCTCCTGCTGACCAGGAGGCGATATCCCATAAGGATGAAATCCGTGGACTCGTCATATCTTGTAAAAGAAAACAAAATATATATTATTGGGGCATTTATGTTTCTCATGAGTGAGAAACACTGCTGTAGATTCCAGAATCAGTCAGTCTACCATAACAGCCTAAGACTGTCTTCAAGCCCGCCGCTCCGTTCTCAGACTGAGGAGTCGGGTCGCATGATCGCCAGAAAAACAAAACAGGTACAAAACATGGCGCCGCTCCGTTCCTGACTGACCAAGAATGAGGCTGCGCCAAAATTGTTAAGCAAATGCGCAGCAGAAATTAACACAGAGCGCTAAAACACAAAGAAAATTTCTCATACGAGATATAAGCGTTACTCGCTATTGACTGAGAAGTAAGGCACCGAGGCTGCCTGCTAGCAAAACCTCTAGGTCTATTCTGAGTTAAGTAAGGACCTAGAGGTTCACAGAGATCCAGTTCACAATAAAAATAATAAATAGGACCCCTCGCGGCAACCTAAGAGGATCACACATAAGCCCATAAAATTTATACCTGCAAATTTATACCATGCAACTGTTAACCCCTTCATCACCATTAAAGAGGGAACAGCGTCTCTCGCATCAAGTGCCTGCACACTGCCATGAGTAATATCCTAGCAGGATATATTTTTGTCCCCATAAAATTTGCACAAGTCTATTAAAGGGACAGTCAACACCAGAATATTTGTTGTTTAAAAAGATAGGTAATCCCTTTATTACCCATTCCCCAGTTTTGCAAAACCAACACTGTTCTATTAATACACTTTTTACTTCTGTGACTAACTTGTATCTAAGCATCTTCTGACCGCCCCTAATCACATGACTTTTAGTTATTATCTACTGACTTGCATTTTAGCCAATTAGTGCAGTGTCTGCCACTATTCACGGGCGTGATCACAATGCTATCTATATGGCCTACATGAGCTTGCTCTCCCCTGCTGTAAAAAGTAAATAAAATAGAGTCAGCCTTCAAGGGCTTAGAAATCATCATATGTGCCTCCCTAGGTTTGCTTTCAACTAGAATACCAAGAGCACACAGCAAAAATGTTGATAAAAGTAAATTGGAAAGTTGTTTAAAATTACATGCCCTATTTGAAAAATTAAAGTTTTTTTTGGACTTGACTGTCCCTTCAAGTGCACCATCTCCCTCCTTAGAAGACAAAGGGGGAATTAACCTGTATCTGGCCGTCCGGCAGCAGGACAACTCACTGGGTTTGAGAGGCATTCTCCCTCACATGGACCTGTGGAAAAGAAGAAAGACTGAATAATCTTACTCAGTATTTCAAGTTAGGGCAGCAACAATTATTTGTGAGGCGCAGTGAGGATTATACCACACAAGTTCCCAATTGCTTAAAACAGGGCTTGACAAACCCAGGAGCCTGGGAGCCACTGGCTCCTAGAATTTTACCCCTGGCTCCTAACTTTTTTGGTTATTTTCCTATATATCTATATACAAATCCAACTGTCTGGCTCCTAAAAAATATGTCTGGCTCCAAAATATTCTTACTGGCTCCGAATTTTTGAACATATTCGTCAAGCACTGGCTTAAAAGCCACCACGGCTCTACTGAAGAGACTGACATGGGCTACGGCTAAACCCCAGGAAGGAACAGAACAAACTTGCTCTGCTTTAAAATAATAAAATCTTGATTGAAGAATCTTCTTTCAGACACCTAAACTTCACCACCTCCTTGCTCTAAACGTAGGCAAAGAGAATGACTGGGGGTTGTGGGAAGGGAAGTGATATTTAACAGCTTTGCTGTGGAGCTCTTTGCCTCCTCCTGCTGGCCAGGAGTGATATTCCCAACAGTAATTGATGATGATCCGTGGACTCACCGTGTCATTAGAAAGAAATAGGTTTATCAGAAACTGCTACTAAACATACTTGTAAGAAATTGACTAGATGGACTGACTTATCTGCAATAAAACGTAGGATTCATCTATATTATTCAGCATTCTCCAAAGAACATTTTGCCAGCTGGATGGGGCAGTAGAATACTTTGCAATCTTATAACATTTTCTGTTAATTATAAAATGTGACTTAAGTATCCAAAGCACACACAAAAATAATTAAGTCTAAATTAGTTTAATGATAATTTGTGCAGCAAACATTGAAAAAAAAAAAAATATTAGCTAATTATGTCCTGGGGCAGTTTTATTTAATAGTTAAAATTATGGCTCTTGTCTCCAAAACTATTGTAATAGATGTCTATAGATTTAGGAATAAAGTAACAAGCCACTACATGAATCAAAAGTTATTCTATGTTCCTTTCGGTATCTTAAAAATACAGACATCCCCATATTGCACCAAACTATACAAGTCTAAAAATTGCACTATATAATTTCTTAATATTGCCTTTCACAGCTCATGAAGCAGTATTATTTAGTTTGTTATATGTCCACACAGTTGGCAAAGGTAGAAACTAATTCAAAAAGTGTTCAATTGGTTCCTAACTCTCCTTTTCTTACCATCTCTAGGTTTTACACTGAGCTAAGCTGTAAGAGAAAATCATGAAAAGTATATGCAATGTCAAGAGTAAGAGAGTTAGACATTTGCTAGGAAAAAGGAAATTTATGCTTACCTGATAAATTGATTTCTTTTACGATATACCGAGTCCACGGTTTCATTTACTTGTGGGATATAGTCCTCCTGCTAACAGGAAGTGGCAAAGAGCACCACAACAGAGGTGATATATAGCTCCTCTCCTAACCCCTCCCCCCAGTCATTCGACCGAAGGTATAGGAAAAGAAAGGGAAAGAACCATTAAGGTGCAGAGGTGACTGAAGTTTATATAAAAATAAGTCCTGTCTCAAAATGACAGGGTGGGCCGTGGACTCGGTATATCGTAAAATAAATCAATTTATCAGGTAAGCATAAATTACCTTTTCTTTTACAAGATATACAGAGTCCACGGTATCCTTTACTTGTGGGATACCAATACCAAAGCTTTAGGACACTGATGAAAGGGAGGGACAAGACAGGAACCGAAACGGAAGGCACCACTGCTTGAAGAACCTTTCTCCCAAAAATAGCCTCAGAAGAAGCAAAAGTATCAAATTTGGAAAATTTGGAAAAAGTATTAAGGGAGGACCAATTCGCAGCCTTACAAATCTCTTCAACAGAAGCATCGTTTTTAAAAGCCCATGTGGAAGCCACAGCTCTAGTGGAATGAGCCGTAATCTTCTCAGGAGGCTGGTGTCCAGCAGTCTCGTATGCCAAACGTATGATGCTTTTCAGCCAAAAAGAAAGAGGTAGCTGTAGCTTTTTGACCTCTACGCTTTCCAGAATAAACCACAGAGAGGATGTTTGATGGAAATCCTTGGTTGCTTGCAAGTAAAACTTCAAAGCATGAACCACATCTAAGTTATGTAACAGACGCTCCTTCTTAGAAGAAGGATTAGGACACAGAAGGAACAACAATTTCCTGATTAATATTCTTATTTGAAACAACCTTAGGAAGGAATCCAGGTTTAGTCCACAAAACCACCTTATCAGAATGGAATATAAGATAAGGGGAATCGCATTGCAATGCAGAAAGCTCAGAAACTCTTTGAGCAGAAGAGACAGCAACTAAAAACAAAACTTTCCAAGATAACAGCTTAATATCTATGGAATGCAAGGGTTCAAACGGAACCCCTTGAAGAACATTAAGAACTAAATTCAAACTCCATGGCGGAGCAATTGGTTTAAATACAGGCTTGATTCTAATTAAAGCCTGGCAAAATGCCTTAACATCTGGTACATCTGACAGACGCTTGTGAAGCAAAATTGACAAAGCAGAAATTTGTCCCTTCAATGAACTAGCAGATAAACCCTTCTCCAAACCTTCTTGGAGAAAGGACAAAATCCTAGGAATACTAGCCTTACTCCATGAGTAACCCTGGGATTCACACCAATAAAGATATTTACGCCATATCTTATGGTAAATTTTTCTAGTGATCGGCTTGCAAGCCTGAATCAGGGTATCAATGACCGGCTCAGAGAAACCCCGCTTAGATAAAATCAAGCGTTCAATCTCCAAGCAGAGAAGTGAGATTTGGATGTTGGAAAGGACCTTGAATGAGAAGGTCCCTTTTCAATGGAAGTCTCCACGGTGGCAGAGACGACATGTCCACTAGATCTGCATACCATGTCCTGCGTGGCCACGCAGGCGCTATCAGAATTACTGAAGCCCTCTCCTGTTTGATTCTGGCAATCACACGAGGAAGGAGAGGAAACGGTGGAAACACATAAGCCAGGTTGAACGACCAAGGTACTGCTAGAGCATCTATCAGCACCGCCTGAGGGTCCCTTGACCTGGACCCGTAACGTGGAAGTTTGGCATTCTGTTGAGATGCCATCAGATCCAATTCCGGTGTGCCCCACTGTTGAATCAAGGTTGCAAACACCTCCGGGTGAAGTTCCCATTCCCCCCGGATGAAAAGTCTGACGACTTAAAAAAATCGGCTTCCCAGTTCTCTACTCCTGGGATATAGATCGCAGACAGATGGCAAGAGTGAGCCTCCGCCCATCAAATTATCTTTGAAACTAGAGAACTCCTTGTTCCCCCCTGATGATGATTGATGTACGCCACAGTCATGATGTTGTACGACTGGAATCTTATGAATTTGGCCGAAGCCAACGGAGGAAACGCTAGCAGCGCATTGAAAATCGCTCTCCGTTCCAGAATATTGATTTGTAATTGAGACTCCACCTGAGTCCACACACCCTGAGCCTTCAGGGAATTCCAGACTGCATACAAAGAGAGAAGCGCTCTACCAGGAACGAACAACAGCTCAGTGGCTTGTTCTATGGCGATTTACCAACCGGAAGCAGCCTCTTTTAGACCAGTGTGCTTTTCACAGAAGAAAACTTTCCTGAAGTATATCAGTCTGATCCTGCCAAGTAAGGTCAGTCCAGCCCCGAAATACCAGGCAATTCTCCTCTGAACAAGGAACATGACAACCCCAGACTGGTCTAAAAGAGGCTGCTTCCGGGTGGTAAATCGCCATAGAACAAGCCACTGAGCTGTTGTTCGTTCCTGGTAGAGCGCTTCTCTCTTTGTATGCAAATTCCAGACTGCACCCCAGAAGACTGGCGTCCGTCGTTACCATCACCCAAGATGGCCTGCGGAAGCACATCCTTTGGGACAGATTGTCCTGCGACAACCACCACCGAAGAGAGTCTCTGGTCTCTTGGTCCAGATTTATCTGAGGAGAGAAGTTTGCATAATCCACATTCCACTGACTGAGAGCATGCACAGTTGTAGTGGTCTGAGATGAAAGCGAGCAAACTGAATGATATCCATTGCAGCTACCATTACTCAGATGACTTCCATACACTGAGCCACTGATGGCCGATGAATGGACTGCAGAGCCCTGCAAGTATTTAGAATCTTTGATTTTTTGACTTCTGTCAGAAATATTTTCATGTTTGCTGAGTCTATCAGAGTTCCCAGGAATGGAACCCTTGTCTGTGGAACTAGTGAACTCTTTTCTACATTCACTTTCCAACCGTGAGTTCTCAGAAATAACACGATTTCCGTGTGTGATTTTGATAGATGAAATGTTGACACCTGGATCAAGATATCGTCCAGATATGGCACCACAGCTATTCCTCGCGGCCTGAGCACTGCTAGAAGAGCCCCTAGAACCTTTGTGAAGATCCTTGGAGTCGTGGCCAATCCGAAGGGAAGGGCCCAAATTGATGTTTGTCCTGAAATGCAAATTGCAGGAACTGATTATGATCCTTGTGGATAGGGACGTGAAGATACGCATCCTTCAGGTCCACCATGGTCATGTACTGACCCTCCTGGATCATAGTCAGAATTGTACGAATGGTCTCCATCGTGAATGATGGGACTTAGAAACTTGTCTAGACCTTTGAGATCTAAAATTGGTCTGAAGGTTCCCTCTTTTTTGGGAACCACGAAAAGGTTTGAATAGAACCCCTGCCCTTGTTCTCGAGCTGGAACTGGGCAAATTACACCCATGGTGTAGAGGTCTTTTACACAGTGTAAGAACGCCTCTCTTTTTGTCTGGTCTACAGACATTCGTGAAAGATGAAATCTTCCCCTTGGGGGAAAAACCTTGAATTCCAACTGATACCCCTGGGTCACGATTTCCAATGCCCAGGGATCCTGTACATCCCTTGCCCAAGCCTGAGCAAAGATAGAGAGTCTGCAGCCTACTAGATTCGGTCCCGGATCGGGGGCTGCCCCTTCATGCCGTCTTGGGAGCAGCAGCGGGCTTTTTGACTTGTTTACCTTTATTCCAGGCCTGGTTAGGTCTCCAGACCGCCTTGGATTGCGCAAGGTTCCCTTCCTGCTTAGAGGAGGAAGGGGAAGCAGATGATCCTTTAAAATTTCGAAAGGAACAAAAATTATTTTGTTTACTCCTCATCTTGAGGGGCTTGTCCTGAGGTAGGGTGAGATCCTTACCTCCAGAAATGATTTCCTTAAGTTCAGGCCCAAATAGGGTCTTACCCTTGAAGGGAATAGACAAAAGCTTAGACTTTGACGACACGTCCACCGACCAAGATTTTAGCCACAACGCTCTACGATGGCAAAGCCTGCATTTTTCGCTGCTAATTTCGCAAGCTGAAAAGCAGCATCCGTCATAAATGAATTTGCAAGTTTTAGAGCCTTAATTCTGTCTAAAATGTCCTCTAAAGGTGTCTCAACCTTCAAGGACTCTTCAAGGGCGTCAAACCAAAAGGCAGCCGCAGTAGTTACTGGAACCATGCACGCTATACAGGGAGTGCAGAATTATTAGGCAAGTGGTATTTTTGAGGATTAATTTTATTATTGAACAACAACCATGTTCTCAATGAACCCAAAAAACTCATTAATATCAAAGCTGAATAGTTTTGGAAGTAGTTTTTAGTTTGTTTTTAGTTATAGCTATTTTAGGGGGATATCTGTGTGTGCAGGTGACTATTACTGTGCATAATTATTAGGCAACTTAACAAAAAACAAATATATACCCATTTCAATTATTTATTTTTACCAGTGAAACCAATATAACATCTCAACTTTCACAAATATACATTTCTGACATTCAAAAACAAAACAAAAACAAATCAGTGACCAATATAGCCACCTTTCTTTGCAAGGACACTCAAAAGCCTGCCATCCATGGATTCTGTCAGTGTTTTGATCTGTTCACCATCAACATTGCGTGCAGCAGCAACCACAGCCTCCCAGACACTGTTCAGAGAGGTGTACTGTTTTCCCTCCTTGTAAATCTCACATTTGATGATGGACCACAGGTTCTCAATGGGGTTCAGATCAGGTGAACAAGGAGGCCATGTCATTAGATTTTCTTCTTTTATACCCTTTCTTGCCAGCCACGCTGTGGAGTACTTGGACGCGTGTGATGGAGCATTGTCCTGCATGAAAATAATGTTTTTCTTGAAGGATGCAGACTTCTTCCTGTACCACTGCTTGAAGAAGGTGTCTTCCAGAAACTGGCAGTAGGACTGGGAGTTGAGCTTGACTCCATCCTCAACCCGAAAAGGCCCCACAAGCTCATCTTTGATGATACCAGCCCAAATCAGTACTCCACCTTGCTGGCGTCTGAGTCGGACTGGAGCTCTCTGCCCTTTACCAATCCAGCCACGGGCCCATCCATCTGGCCCATCAAGACTCACTCATTTCATCAGTCCATAAAACCTTAGAAAAATCAGTCTTGAGATATTTCTTGGCCCAGTCTTGACGTTTCAGCTTGTGTGTCTTGTTCAGTGGTGGTCGTCTTTCAGCCTTTCTTACCTTGGCCATGTCTCTGAGTATTGCACACCTTGTGCTTTTGGGCACTCCAGTGATGTTGCAGCTCTGAAATATGGCCAAACTGGTGGCAAGTGGCATCTTGGCAGCTGCACGCTTGACTTTTCTCAGTTCATGGGCAGTTATTATGCGCCTTGGTTTTTCCACACGCTTCTTGCGACCCTGTTGACTATTTTGAATGAAACGCTTGATTGTTCGATGATCACGCTTCAGAAGCTTTGCAATTTTAAGAGTGCTGCATCCCTATGCAAGATATCTCACTATTTTTTACTTTTCTGAGCCTGTCAAGTCCTTCTTTTGACCCATTTTGCCAAAGGAAAGGAAGTTGCTTAATAATTATGCACACCTGATATAGGGTGTTGATGTCATTAGACCACACCCTTCTCATTACAGAGATGCACATCACCTAATCTGCTTAATTGGTAGTAGGCTTTCGAGCCTATACAGCTTGGAGTAAGACAACATGCATAAAGAGGATGATGTGGTCAAAATACTCATTTGCCTAATAATTCTGCACTCCCTGTAGGCTGCAAAAGAAAACCCTGGTGAACAAAAATTTTCTATAGAAGACCCTCCAGTTTTTTATCCATAGGGTCTTTAAACGCACAACTGTCCTCAATGGGGATAGTTGTAAGTTTAGCTAAAGTAGAAACAGCTCCCTCCACCTTGGGAATCAATTGCCAAAAATCCCGCATGGTGTCAGATATGGGAAACATTTTCTTAAAAATTAGGAGGGGGAGAAAACGGTATACCTGGTCTATCCCATTCCTTCTTAACAATTTCCGAAATTCTCTTAGGAACCGGAAAAACATCCGTGTAAGTAGGTACTTCCAAATATTTGTCCATTTTACACAATTTTTCTGGAGGAACTGTGATCGGATCACAATCATCCAGAGTTGCCAGAACCTCCCTGAGCAATAAGCGGAGGTGTTCTAATTTGAATTTAAAGGACATGAAGTCCGAATCTGTCTGAGGTATAATAATTTCCTGACTCTGAAAGTTCTCCCTCAGACATAAAATCCCTAACCCCCAAATCAGAGCATTGGGAGTTTACATCGGAAATAGCCACTAAGGCGTCAGAAGGTTCAGTATTTGTATTAATATCTGACCTATGGCGTTTACCCTGCAAGGCTGGCAGCTTAGACAATACCTCTGTAAGGGTAGTAGACATGACTGCCGCCATATCTTGCAAAATAAAAGAAGTAGACGCACTAGAATAACTTGGCGTCGCTTGTGTGGGCGTTAAAGGTTGTGACACTTGGGAAGAAATACATGGCATACCTTGATTCTCTGCAGACTGATAATCCTCCTGAGGCCCACTTTCTTTATTTAAAATATGATCCTTAGAGTGTAAGGCCCTTTCAGTACAATAAGGGCACAATGTAAGAGGGGGTTCCACCATGGCTTCTAGACATATAGAACACTGACTTCCCATGTCAGACATGTTGTACAGACTAGTAATAACAGAAAAAGTGTTTCCCAACTTTGTGTGTGAAAATACAGTACAAAAAAAAACGGTTACTGCGCCTTTCAGAAGAAAAAGTACACTGTTTTTGCAAAATCGATAAAACGATAATTAAAATGCAATATTTCGTTGTTTTGAGAGCCTAAAGTACCTTTGGATGTTGCACCACCAGTAAAAGGAGAGTTAATTTTTAATTTCAGCAAGTTAAGCAGGAGTAAAACGATCTGCAGACAATAAACAGTTAAAGCCTTCTGCACCTTGCCACAGCTCTGCTGTGGCGCCTACCTGCACCCAAGACCTGTCCAAACGATCCGGTCCCACTCCAAAGTACAGCCACACAGTCTGGTTCCAACTGGAGCTAATGGCTGCCACCTCTCCAGAAATCTAACTGCGCACTGAAGCGCAAAAATAGGCCCCGCCCATCATCTGACGAGCCAAAAATACAGAAAACCGCATGGGAAGCGGTTTCAAGTAATAAATGTACACACTGCTTCTATTAACAAATATGCCATGTGAACCCCATATAAAATACAAAATTCAGCCTCAATAAACCCCATAATAGTTTTTCATTAGGTTTCCTAGGCTGCCCCAGTGTCTAACCACAAAGCCCTTAAATGTCCCATGTTATTTATAATGGGATAATACAGGTCAGCACAGTACCACCCTAAAACAAGGACTACTGCTTACCCCTGCCAAATATGTCAGCCAAATTCTGATATATCATGTCTCCTCAGAATGCAAATGACTGCACATACCTTGAAATTGCTTGTAGCAAGAACTCGTTCCCCCCTACTAAAGACTTCTCATGTACTTCCTCAGCAACGCTTGAGGGAACAAAATTGGATCTTAGTTACTACTGCTAAGATCATCAGACTCAAGGCATGATTCTTCTTCCATATCATGCCAGAGTAAAAACAGTACACACCGGTACCATTTAAAAAAAAAAAAAAACTCTTGATTGAAGAAAAATAAACTCTTTATCACCACATAAACTTTACCCTTCCTATTGCTATGCATAGGCAAAGAGAATGACTGGGGGGAGGAGCTATATAGCAGCTCTGCTGTGGTGCTCTTTGCCACTTCCTGTTAGCAGGAGGAATATATCCCACAAGTAAAGGATGAAACCATGGACTCGGTATATCTTGTAAAAGAAACAGGGTTTCACAAAGTCAATTAAAAACTAATTATGATTTAAACTGGAATGTACAAGTACAAAAATATAAATAAATGTAGCCACCAATCAGCACGCGCTACCCAGGTGTTGAACCAAGAGAACGATGAAAAATTGATAATGGGAGTAAATTAGAAAGTTGCTTAAAACTGCATGCTCTATCTGAATGAAAGGGAAAAAAATTGGGTTCGGCATCAAATTAACTGTTTTAGTGTGCTTTTTCTGTGATTTAATCCTTTCATATTCCTGTGCTGCTGTAACATTCTCAGCGTGTAGGAAGGCTCTCAGGACTGGTAGATGTGGTAAAGCACACATTTTATTTAAACCTTTATGTGCCGTGTTATTTGCTATGTAGGCCTTTAACTGTTTTTGCCGTTTTTCAGCGCTTGACAGCACCTTATGATTATTTTTACGGTTTTCCTCTTGAGGTTTAGTCAGTTTTATATTGTGCCTTTTTTCCCCTTTGGGGTCATCTATTTGTGTGCTTTATACTGCTTATTTGTTTCAGTCTCTCTATAACACTTAAAGGGACAGTTTATTAAAAAAAAAATCTCCCCTTTAATATGTTCCCAATGATCCACTTTACCTGCTGGAGTGTATTAAATTGTTTACAAGCATTTCCATTACCCTTATATTAGAATTTGAAATAGTTGATTTAGCCTGTGGTATCCCCACCTATCTTGAAAGTTTTTGGCCTTAAGGCAGAGCTGTGTAAACACAGCCAGCAGAAGAAATTACACTCCAAGTTGGTTATAGAAGAGATAAGGTAATAAAATGTTACTTTTCTATTGTTCTCTCCAAGTATTGGTGATTGGTTTACGGGCAGATATAAGATAAAGAAGAAAGTGTTTGTACACAATGTGATAAAGTAATGAGATCTGATTATACCTTCAAGCTCAAACCATTTTATTATTAGGTTGTGGCTTCAAAACACAAAATCAGCTAATTCATATACACAAATAAGCCTTAAAAAGCAAATCTCATACATTTTTTTACTCTGCAGCAGGTAAAAAAAAAAAAGTAATTGGAAACACATTAAGGGGAAAAACTATTTTATAGTATACTGTCCCTTTAAGCTATTTCCTTACTGGCACTACGGAGCAAACTGGTGCAGCGCAGGCACCTGGTTCATAAGTTGATCATCTAGAAGGGAAACCTAATACTTTAACTCTTCCCAGTATGTGTTTGCTTTGTAAGGCAGCAATCAACAAATCTTACTTTTAGGAGCCAGGCAGTGGTATTTGTATATAGATAAGAAAAATAACCCAAAGTTAGATGCAACGGGTAAAATTCTAGGAGCCAGAGACTCCCTGGCTCCGATTGTAAGAATTCTCAGGTGTGTGTCCCTGCTCAGCTTTCTACCTTATATACTGATTCTATTTCTAACCGGGTTTTACTGCACTTCAGAGAGTACAAGGGTTTTGACCCTATCGAAGTTGCTCCCAGGAGAGTTCATCTGAACTTTCACCAAAACTTAAAGATTTTATTCACTCTGCTATTAGTGAGGTTCTAGCTTGCTTGCCTCCAACACTAAGTGCAGAAGTTTGCAAGGATTTGAATGTGGTCCTTTTCTGACCTTTAGCTCATCAGGGACTTCCCTTAGGAGCGGCCCCTCAAAGTTACCCATTGTCTCTGACTCTTATTCTGAGGATAGGATCTCAGGACCCTGCTGCTGTGGCAGAGATAATTTCATGCTTGAAATATACATAGGAATGTCCTGCTACAGTCTAGCATTTTTTTTTATTTATTTTTTTAAGAAAACTCCAAAGCAGTCTCCCCTCTTTCTGTGCCCGATTCATTTCCTGAATGTATGTCTAAGGAATGACATAAGCCAGGTATTAATTTCGTTCCATATACATTATTTTAAATCTGTTTTCTCTCCCTTCAGTTAATATAGAAATTTGGGAAACTGTTCCTAAGGTAAATGCAGCGATTTACACTTTGACCACTTTTCCTTTGGAGGATAGTTCCTCTTAAGGATTCTTTAGACAGAAAATGTTAAGGTTTTCATAGGCGATCCTCTCAGCGTTGCCTGTGTCGCAAGCTGCCACTGTTATTTGGTGTGATTATCTTTCAATTCTTGTTTCTGGGGAAACCACTATGGATGAGATTCAGGATCACATTAATCCCCTCAAAACCTCAAATTCCTCTCTTTGTGATGTAGAAGTGGAAAGGATTCGCATTAATGCTAAGAATGCTGCATTTGCAGTTTAAGCTAGTCGATCTTAGTCACCTAAGTCTTGGTCTGCTGATATGGTATCTAAGCACAGACTGCTTTCTCTCCCTTTTCAGGGTAAATCTCTGTTTGGGACTGAACTGGATGCTATTAGTGCCACAGTCACCGTGGGTAAGGGAGCCTTTCTGCCCCAGGATAAGAAATTGAAGCGTAGCTTAGATCTATGGGGTGTTTTTGTATTTTTCAGCAGGCTAAGGCTCAGATAGATTCCCCCTCTGCCCAGAGATCTGGCTACTCCAAATCCTTCCAGAAAACCAACTCTTAATGGTCTAAAAACAAACAGTCCAAGAAGTCTACTCCAGCTACCCAGACAGCATGAAGGTGCAGATTGAGTCTCTTTCAAGAGGCATGGAAGAAATCTGTTCACTATCCCTGGGTTTTGCAAATCATTTCCAAGGAGTATTGAATAAACTTTTCTTCAATGCCTCGTCGGGGGAGATTAGTTTTGGCTTGTGTGAGAGATCTGGGAATAATGGGAGCGATTATTCCAGTTCCAACTCCAGAATTAAACCAGGAGTGTTTATAGTACCAAGGAAAGAGGGTACTTTTTGGCCTGTTTTGGATCTCAAATTATTGAGCAACTTCCTAATTTCAAGAAGACAGTTTGCACTTTAATTCATTGCAGGAGGGATGTTATAAGAGCTCTCAAATATTATGTGAGAGCCACAAAAGATTTTAGACTTTATTTTTCTCTTTTTGTTTATTTTTCTGTGCCTCAGTATAGGTCTGAAAGCTACAACTGTTACTTAAGAAGCTTGCCTTAAAACTTAATTTGCAAGGTTAATTTTAAAATGCATCTAACATTTGTTGTTCATTCCTGGTTATACGCTTCACTCTGTATATAGGAATTTAAGGCCTACTAATTTTCTGCAAAATTGAGTAAATAGACAAAAATGAAATTTATGTTTACCTGATAAATTTATTGATTTCTTGACACGGTGAGTCCACAGATCATCTAATTACTATTGGGAAATTCACCTCCTGGCCAGCAGGAGGCGGGAAATTCACCTCCTGGCCAGCAGGAGGCGGCAAACTCCCTCCAACTCCAGTCATTCGACCGAAGTAAAGAAGAGAAAGGAAGCAACAAGGTGCAGAGGTCCCTGAGGTTTATAACATAACAAAAAAAAAATCATGTCATCAAAAACAGGGAGGGCTATGGACTCACCGTGTCAAGAAATAAATAAATTTATTAGGTAAGCATAAATTTTGTTTTCTTTCTAATGACACAGTGAGTCCACAGATCATCTAATTACTATTAGGAATCAATACCCAAGCTAGGAGGACACAGATAAGGATGGGACAAGACAGGGAACCTAAACAAAAGGCAACACTGCTTGAAGAACCTTTCTCCCAATGAAAAAGTGTGTAGAGAGGACCAAGTTGCAGCCTTGCAAATCTGTTCCACAGAATCTTCATTTTTGAATGCCCAGGAAGAGGAAACAGCCCTCGTGGAATGAGTCATGATTCTCTCAGGAGGCTGCTGTCCAGCAGTTTCATAGGTGAAGTGAAGTAGCCGTAGCTTTCCTTACGTTTCCCAGAGAAAACTACAAACAAAGCAGAAGACTGACAAAAATCCTTAGTCGCCTGTAAATAGAATTTCAGAGCACGAACCACGTCTAGGTTGTGCAGAAGACGTTCCTTATGAGAAGAGGAACAATCTCCTGATTAATGCTCCGATCTGAAACTATTTTAGGAAGAAAACCTAATTTAGTACGTAAAACAACTTTATCCGAATGAAAAATAAGGTACAGAGACTCATACTGTAAAGCGGAGAGCTCAGAGACTCTACGAGCAGAAGAAATAGCAACAAGAAACAAAACCTTCCAAGATAACTTAATATCTAAGGAATGCATAGGCTCAAACGGAGCCTGCTGAAGAACCTTAAGTACAAGATTAAGACTCCAGGGAGAAGTAACAGGTTTGAACACAGGCATGACAGTACGATTGAACATCTGGAACCTCTGCCAGATGTTTATGTAACAAAATAGACAAGGCAGAAATCTGACCCTTCAAGGAACTTTCCGATAAAAACCTTCTTGGAGAAAAGAAAAAATGAAGTTTATGCTTACCTGATAAATTTATTTCTTTTACGATATGACAAGTCCACGGATTTCATCCTTACTTATGGGATATCGCCTCCTGGTCAGCAGGAGGCGGCAAAGTGCTCCACAGCAGAGCTGTATAAATAGCTCCTCCCTTCCCCCCCAACCCAGTCATTCGACCGAAGTTAGGAAGAGAAAGGAAAAGCCAAGGAGCAGAGGTGACTGAAGTTTAACAAAAATAAAAACCTGTCTAACAAAAAACGACAGGGTGGGCCGTGGACTCGTCATATCGTAAAATAAATAAATGTATCAGGTAAGCATAATTTCAATACCAAAGCTATAGGACACGGATGAAAGGGAGGGACAAGACAGGAACCTAAACGGAAGGCACCACTGCTTGAAGAACCTTTCTCCCAAAAACAGCCTCAGACGAGGCAAAAGTATCAAATTTGGAAAATTTGGAAAAAGCGTGAAGAGATGACCAAGTTGCAGCCTTGCAAATCTGTTCAACAGAAGCATCATTTTTAAATGCCCATGAGGAAGCCACAGCCCTAGTAGAATGAGCCGTAATTCTGTCAGGAGGCTGCTGTCCAGCAGTCTCATATGCAAAACGGATGATACTCTTCAGCCAAAAAGAATGAGGTAGCCGTAGCTTTCTGTCCCCTACGTTTTCCAGAAAAAACAACAAATAATGAAGATGATTGGCGAAAATCTTTAGTTGCCAGCAAGTAAAACTTCAGGGCACGGACCACATCCAAGTTATGTAACAGACGCTCCTTCTTAGAAGGAGGATTAGGACACAAGGAAGGAACAACAATTTCCTGATTAATATTCTTATTAGAAACAACCTTGGGAAGGAAACCAGGTTTGGTACATAACACCACCTTATCAGAATGGAAAATAAGATAAGGAGAATCACATTGTAAAGCTGAAAGCTCAGAAATTCTGCGAGCAGAAGAAATAGCAACCAAAAATAAAAAACTTTTCAAGATAACTTAATATCTATGGAATGCATGGGTTCAAACTGAACCCCTTGAAGAACATTAAAAACTAAATTCAAACTCCAAGGTGGAGCAATTGGTCTAAACACAGGCTTGATTCTAGTCAGAGCCTGACAAAAAGATTGAACGTCTGGAACATCTGCCAGACGCTTGTATAGCAAAATAGACAAAGCAAAAATCTGTCCCTTTAAGGAACTTGCTGATAACCCTTTCTCCAATCCTCCTTGGAGAAAAGATAAACCTTTCTCCCAAAAACAGCCTCAGACGAGGCAAAAGTATCAAATTTGTAAAATTTGGAAAAAGTATGAAGAGATGACACAGTTGCAGCCTTGCAAATCTGTTCAACAGAAGCATTTTTAAATGCCCATAAAAGCCACAGCCCTAGTGGAATGAGCTGTAATTCGTTCAGGAGGCTGCTGTCCAGCAGTCTCATACGCAAAACGGATGATACTCTTCAGCCAAAAAGAGGTAGCCGTAGCTTTCTGACCCCTATGTCTCCCAGAAAAAACAAACAATGAAGATGATTGACGAAAATTCTTAGTCGCCTGCAAGTAGAACTTCAGGGCACGGACTACGTCCAAATTATGTAACAGACGCTCCTTCTTAAAAGAAGGATTAGGACACAAAGGAACAACAATTTCCTGACTAATATTCTTGTTAGAAACAACCTTAGGAAGAAAACCAGTTTTGGTACGCAACACTACCTTAACGGAATGAAAAACAGAATTCATGCTTACCTGATAAATTACGTTCTCTTGCGGTGCATCCAGTCCACGGATTCATCCTTTACTTGTGGGATATTCTCATTCCCTACAGGAAGTGGCAAAAAGAGCACACAGCAGAGCTGTCCATATAGCTCCCCCTCTAGCTCCACCCCCCAGTCATTTGACCAAAGGTTAGGAAGAAAAGGGAGAAACCATAGGGTGCAGTGGTGACTTTAGTTTAAACAAAAAAATTTTACCTGACTTAATTGCCAGGGCGGGCCGTGGACTGGATACACCGCAAGAGAAAGTAATTTATCAGGTAAGCATAAATTCTGTTTTCTCTTGCAAGGTGTATCCAGTCCACGGATTCATCCTTTACTTGTGGGATACCAATACCAAAGCTTTAGGACACGGATGAAGGGAGGGAACAAAACAGGTACCCTAAACGGAAGGCACCACTGCTTGCAAAATCTCTCTCCCAAAAATAGCCTCCGAAGAAGCAAAAGTATCGAATTTGTAATATTTGGCAAAAGTATGCAGTGAAGACCAAGTCGCTGCCTTACAAATCTGTTCAACAGAAGCCTCATTTTTGAAAGCCCATGTGGAAGCCACTGCTCTGGTAGAATGAGCAGTAATTCTTTCAGGAGGCTGCTGGCCAGCAGTCTCATAGGCCAAACGGATGATGCTTTTCAGCCAAAAAGAAAGAGGTAGCAGTCGCTTTCTGACCTCTCCTCTTACCAGAGTAGATAACTAACAAGGAAGATGTTTGTCTGAAATCCTTAGTTGCTTGCAAATAGAACTTTAAAGCACGAACTACATCAAGATTGTGCAATAGACGTTCCTTCTTCGAAGGAGGATTGGGGCACAGAGAAGGAACAACAATTTCCTGGTTAATATTCTTGTTAGAAACCACTTTAGGAAGAAAACCAGGTTTAGTACGCAAAACTACCTTATCTGCAAGGAACACCAGGTAAGGTAAATCACACTGTAAGGCAGATAATTCTGAGACTCTTCGAGCAGAAGAGATAGCTACCAAAAACAACACTTTCCAATATAACAACTTAATATCTATGGAATGTAAAGGTTCAAATGGAACCCCTTGAAGAACTGAAAGAACTAGATTTAGACTCCATGGCGGAGCCACAGGTTTATAGACAGGCTTGATTCTGACTAAAGCCTGTGCAAACGCTTGAACGTCTGGTACCTCTGCCAGACGCTTGTGTAAAAGGATAGACAGAGCAGATATCTGTCCCTTTAAAGAACTAGCCGACAATCCTTTCTCCAGTCCTTCTTGGAGAAAGGACAATATCCTGGGAATCCTAATCTTACTCCATGAGTAACCCTTGGATTCACACCAACAAAGATATTTCCGCCATATCTTATGGTAGATTTTCCTGGTGACAGGCTTTCTAGCCTGAATCAGAGTATCTATAACTGACTCAGAGAAACCACGCTTTGATAGAATTAAGCGTTCAATCTCCAAGCAGTCAGACGTAGAGAAACTAGATTTGGATGCTTGAACGGACCCTGTATTAGAAGGTCCTTCCTCATTGGCAGTGTACATGGTGGGACAGATGACATGTCCACTAGGTCTGCATACCAAGTCCTGCGTGGCCACGCAGGCGCTATCAAAATCACAGACCCCTTCTCCTGCTTGATTCTGGCGACCAGACGAGGGAGAAGAGGAAACGGTGGGAAAACATAAGCCAGATTGAAGGACCAAGGCGCTGCTAGAGCATCTATCAATGCCGCCTTGGGGTCCAGGGACCTGGATCCGTATAGAGGAAGCTTGGTGTTCCGACGGGACGCCATCAGGTCCAACTCTGGAATGCCCCATAGCTGAGTCAGCTGGGCAAATACCTCCGGGTGGAGTTCCCACTCCCCCGGGTGAAAAGTCTGACTTAGAAATTCCGCCTCCCAGTTGTCTACTCCTGGGATGTGAATTGCTGAGAGATGGCAGGAGTGGTCCTCCGCCCATCTGATTATTTTGGTTACTTCCTTCTCTTTGTTCCCCCCCTGATGATTGATGTAAGCTACAGTCGTGATGTTGTCCGACTGATATCTGATGAATTTGGCCGCAGCTAGTTGAGGCCATGCCTGAAGCGCGTTGAATATCGCCCTCAGTTCCAGAATGTTTATCGGGAGAAGAGATTCTTCCCGAGACCATAAGCCATGAGCTTTCAGGGAGTACCAGACTGCACCCCAGCCTAACAGACTGGCGTCGGTCGTTACAATGATCCACTCCGGTCTGCGTTAACATATTCCCTGAGACAGGTGATCCTGAGACAACCCCCAGAGAAGAGAAACTCTGGTTTCCTGGTCCAAATGTATTTGAGGAGACAAATCTGCATAATCCCCATTCCACTGATTGAGCATGCATAGTTGCAGTGGTCTGACATGTATCCGAGCGAAAGGGACAATGTCCATTGCCGCTACCATTAATCTGATTGCCTCCATGCACTGAGCTACAGATGGCCGAGGAATGGAATGAAGAACGCGGGAAGTAGTTAAGTTTCAACTTTCTGACCTCCATCAGAAATATTTTCATTTCTACCGAATCTATTAGTGTTCCTAGGAAGGGAAACCTTGTGAGTGGGGACAGAGAACTCTTTTTGATGTTCACCTTCCACCCGTGAGACCTTAGAAAGGCCAATAAAATCTCCGTGTGAGCCTTGGCTCTGTGAAAAGACGGCGCCTGAATTAAGATGTCGTCCAAATAAGGCGCCACTGCTATGCCCGCGGTCTTAGAACCGCCAGAAGGGACCCTAGCACCTTTGTGAAAATTCTGGGAGCAGTGGCTAAACCGAATGGAAGAGCCACAAACTGGTAATGCTTGTCTAGAAAAGCGAACCGGAGGAACTGATGATGATCTTTGTGGATTGGGATATGCAGGTACGCATCAATTAGATCCACGGTAGTCATATATTGACCTTCCTGGATCATAGGTAAGATTGTCCGAATGGTCTCCATCTTGAATGATGGGACTCTGAGGAATCTGTTTAGAATTTTTAGATCCAGGATTGGTCTGAAAGTTCCTTCTTTTTTGGGAACCACAAACAGGTTTGAGTAAAAACCCAGTCCTTGTTCTGCAATTATAACTGGGTATATCACTCCCATCGTATGTAGATCTTCTACAAACGATGAAAGAGCAAGGATGAAATCCGTGGACTTGTCATATCTTGTAAAAGAAAAAAAATCATAGGAATCCGAACTCTAGCCTTTGGAGTAGCCTTTGGATTCACACCAATACAGATATTTTCACCATATCTTATGGTAAATTTTCCTGGTAACAGGCTTGCGAGCCTGAATCATGGTCTCAATGACCGAATCCGAAAAATTGCGCTTAGATAAAATTAAGCGTTCAATCTCCAAGCAGTCAGCTTCAAAGAAACTAGATTTGGATGAAGGAAGGGCCCTTGAAGTAGAAGGTCCTTCCTTAGAGGAAGCTTCCAAGAGGGGAGAGAGAGGACATCTCCACTAGGTGTGCATACCAAATCCTGCGAGGTCACGCTGGAGCAATGAGAAACACAGATGCTCTCTCTTGCTTGATCCGAGCAATGACTCAAGGAGAGCGAACAGAGGAAATAGGTATGCAAGACTGAAGTTCCAAGGAACTGCCAGAGCATCTATCAGAACCGCCTGAGGGTCCCTGAACCTCGACCCGTACCTCGGCATTCTGACGAGATGCCATTAGATCTAGATCCGGCTGACTCCATTTGAGAATTAAGTTGGAAAACACTTGAGATTGTAATTCCCACTCTCCTGGGTGAAAGGTCTGTCTGCTCAGAAAATCCGCTTCTCAATTGTCCACTCCTGGAATGTGGATCACAGATAAACAGTTGTGGGTCTCTACCCACTGAATAATCTTGGACACCTCTTACATGGCCAAATAACTCAGAGTTCCACCATGATGTTTGATGTAAGCCACTGAGGTTATGAAGTCCGACTGAAATCAAATAAACTGGGCAAAAGCTGAGGCCAGGCGAGCATTGAAGATTGCTCTTAGCTCTAGAATGTTTATGGGGAGAACAGATTCTTCAGAGTCCATGTCCCCTGAGCCCTTAGGAGGCCCCAGACTGCTCCCTAACCTATCAGGCTGGCGTCCGTTGTCACTATCACCCAGGTAGGTCTGGGAAAAAAGGTTCCCTGGGAGAGATGATCCTGAGACAACCACCAAGGAAGAGAATCTCTTGTCATCTGATCCAAATGAATTCGCAAAGACATATGCATAATTGCAGAGGTCTGAGATGGAAACAAGCAAAAGGAATAATATCCATGGCAGGTACCATCAGACCTATTACCTCCATACATTGAGCCACTGAAAATCTTGGATTTTCTGACCTCTGTCAGAAATATCTTCATTAGAACTGAATCTATTCTGGTTCCCAAGAAGACTACCCTTGTAGATGGAATTAAGGAACTCTTTTCCAGATTAACCTTCCAACCGTGAGAACGCAGAAAGGATAAAAGCATCTCCGTGCGGGAGATTGATAGTTGAAAGGACTGGGCCTGAACCAGAATGTCGTCCAGATAAGGCACCACTGCAATACCCTGTAACCGGAGCACTCCCAACAGACATCCCAGAACCTTTGAAAAAATTCTGGGAGCTGTAGCAAGTCCGAAGGGAAGAGCCACAAACTGAAAGTGTTTGTGGAGAAAGGCAAATCTCAGAGACCTGTGATGATCCCTGTGGATGGGAACATGAAGGTAAGGATAGATCCCGAACACAACGTAAGAACGCCTCTTTATCTGGTCAACAG
>NC_069501.1:1050696953-1050701953 GCF_027579735.1 Bombina bombina | reverse complement strand
CTGAATACCATTGAGAAAGGCTCACGGTAGAGCCGAAACGTTTGTTTTTTTTTCTGTTTATTGAATAAATCGGATTACAACAAAATTCCTGTGTGCCGGCTGTTCTTGGATCTCATCAGGCAACGGAGTCAGTCCGTTGGATCCGGTTCTGTACTACTGTGTATACATACACACACACATATACATATAGACACACATATACACAACTTCATTCCTTACTGTTGGGAAAACTATACCCAAGCTCCAGAGGACACTTAAGGGATAACGGGAGGAAACAAAAAAAGAGGCGGACCCTATCCTGAGGGCACCATAGCCTGCAAAACACGTTTCTCCCGAAAGCTGCTTCAGCCGAAGCAAACACATAAAACTTGTAAAATTTAGAAAAAGTGTGTAAGGAGGACCAGGTAGCCGCCTTACAAATCTGATCCACAGAGGCTTTGTTCTTAAAAGCCCAGGATGAAGCCACTGCTCTAGTGGAATGAGTCATTATCCTCTAAGGAGGCTGTCGCCCCGCTGTCTCATAAGCCAAGCAGATGACACTCAACCAGAAAGCTAGGGAAGACGTAGTAGCCTTCTGCCCCATACACTTCCCTGTATAGATGACAAACAAAGAGGAAGATTGTCTGAATTCCTTAGTAGCCTGAAGATAGAACTTCAAGGCACAAACCACATCTAGATTGTGAAGCAAGCGTTCCTCCGCTGAAGGAGGATTAGGACACAAAGGAGGAACAACAATTTCTGGATTAATGTAACTATCTGACACCACCTTAGGGAGGAACCCTAATTTAGTGCATAAAAACGCCTTATCAGCATGGAAAACAAGATAAGGGGGGGGTCACATTGCAAAGCATAAATCTCAAACTCTGCACACAGAGGCAATAGCCAACAAATAAAGAACCTTCCAAGATAACAATTTAATGTCAACAGTATGCATAGGCTCAAACGGAAACTGCTGCAAAACACTAAGAACAAGATTGAGGCTCCAAGGCGGAGCCCCAGATCTAAACATAGGTCTGATCCTAGTCAGAGCCTTAAAGTACTGCACATCTGGAAGCTCAGCCAATCTCTTGTGCGGTAACACCGACAGGGCCGATATATGTCCCTACAGGGAACTAGCAGATAGACCCTTCTCCATTCCATCCTGGAGAAAAGATACAATTCTGGCATCCTTAAAGGGACACTGAACCCAAATTTTTTCCTTCGTGATTCAGATAGAGCATGATATTTTAAGCAACTTTCTAATTTACTCATATTATCAAATTGTCTTCATTCTCTTGGTATCTTTATTTGAAATGCAAGAATGTAAGTTTAGATGACGGCCCATTTTTGGTGAACAACCTGGGTTTGTCCTTGCTGATTGGTGGATAAATTCATCCACCAATAAAAAAGTGCTGTCCAGAGAAGTGAACCAAAAAAAATAAAGATAGCAAGAGAACGAAGAAAAAAATAGGAGTAAATTAGAAAGCTGCTTAAAATGGCATGCTCTATCTGAATCACAGAAGAAAAAATTTGGGTTCAGTGTCCCTTTAACCTTATGCCAGGAAAAGCCACGCTCTTCACACCAGTACAAGTAAGTCCTCCACACTTTATGGTAGATACGACGAGTAACTGGCTTACGAGCTTGAACCAGTGTCCATAAAACTCAGAAAACCATCTCTTGGCTAAGACTAAGAGTTCAATCTCCAAGCAGTCAGCCTCAGAGAATCTAGATTTTAATGACCGAAGAGACCCTGTATCAGCAGATATTTGCGACAAGGTAACCTCCACTAAGATGAGGACATCCCCAGCAGATCCACAAACCAAGTCCTTCGCGGCCACGATGGAGCAATCAGAATCACTGATGCTCGCTCCTGCTTGATGCGAGCCACCACACGAGGGAGAAGCGGTAATGGAGGAAAAAGATATGAGCATGAACCGCCATTGTACTGATAGGGCATCCATCAGTTCCGCCTGAGGATCCCTTGACCCGTACCTGGGTAGCTTGGTATTAAGGTGGGATGCCATGAGATCCATCTCCAGCGCCCCCCACTTGCTGCATATCTCTGCAAAAACCTCGGGTGGAGAGAGCATTCCCCAGGGTGAAAGCTTTGCCTGCTGAGGAAGTCTGCTGTGTCTTCTTGACACCCCAAACAGCTCCCCAGACGGAAAGGCTTGCGTCCGTAGTCACAATCTCCCAGGACGGTCTCAAGAAGCACGTGCCTTGGGACAGATGATGTGGACAGAGCCACCAAGAGAGAGAGTCTCGACTGGTTGTTTAGTGCAATCTGTTGAGACAACTGAATGGTCGCCATTGCATTCTCAGCATGCATAGTTGTAAGGGTCTGAGATGGAATCTGGCAAAAGGAATGATGTCCATACATCACACCATGAGTTCGATCACCTCCATACACTGGGCCACTGAGGGTCTTCAAGGAGGCCTGGAAGGCAAGACATGCAGTAGTTAGCTTGCAAAGTCTATGAACTGTGAGAAATATTCTCATGGATATGGAGTGTATTATTGTCCCCAGGAAATTCACCCTTGTACTTTGAGTAAGAGAACTCTTTTCCAAGTTTATCGTCCACCTGTCACGCTGCTCTCTGCTCTGCTGTGGCCGTTGCAACTCCTGTTGCTAGGGATATGGCAGTGCAACTGTAGCATGGTGTTGACATCACAGCCCGCCCTGTCTTCCCTATGTAAAGGCCTCAGTCTGTCTTCCCCGTGTCCAAATATAGGTGTTACTTCTTGTGCTCTTGGGTGCTGTATATCTTTATGCTGAATCGCTGTATTGATTCTCTGTTGCTGAACTCTGCCTGTTTTAACTACTCTGCTTGCCTTAATACCTGAACTGCTGGATTGCTTTACTGTTTATGAACTCTGCCTGTTTTGATTACTCTGCTTGCCTTAACCCTAATATATTGGATTGCCATTCTGTTGCCGAACTCTGCCAGCCTGACCATTCTATTGATTTACCCTTGAACTGCCTAACCGCTGATTCCTACCTGTTGCCGCCAAAGACTACCCTGCATATTGTGAGTACTGTTTACCTCATTTTGCGAACTCTCTCTGCTCTGGGATATTCCCTATCAGTCCAGCTTGACGCTGGGATAAGAAGAATACTGGCCAAGTTTGGTCTGATAGTGGAATATCCCACGAGCATTGCACCATCCATGTGATTGAAGAAGACTGAGAAGGGACTACAGATGTTCTTCCACTAGACAAAAAGATGGTGCCTGTACCAAGATATTGTCCAGGTAAGGCGCTACTGCAATACCTTGTGTCCTGGCAACGGCTAGAAGAGCCCCCAGAACCTTTGAAAATATCCTTGGAGCAGTAGCTAGGCCAAACGGAAGAGCTATGAACTGGAAGGCAAACCTCAGGAACTGAAAATGTTCCCTGTGTATCGGAACATGAAGGTATGCATCCTTCGGGTCTATGGTGGTCAAACTGTACTTCCTAAACCAGAGGAAGGATTGACCGTATTGTCTCCATCTTGAAAGAGGGAACTTTTATAGTGACAAAAGGCAAAGAATGACTGGGGATAGGGGAAGTGAAAGGGATATTTAAAAAGGGACAGTATACACTCATTTTCATATAACTGCATGTAATAGACACTACTATAAAGAATACGATGCAGATACGGATATAAAAATCCAGTATAAAACTGTTTAAAAACGTACTTAGAAGCTCTAAGTTTAGCTTTGTTGGAAAGCCCACTGCAAGTGGGAAATAAGACACTCCCCCTCCCCCTTCCTTTGCATATGAAAAGACCCTTCACACAAACAGGAGCAAGCTGGAGAAGGTAACTGACTGTATTCTCATAAAACTTTGGGGCTTGGTTAGGAGAACAATGTTATTTAAAAATAAGCAAAAAATAAACATTTAAAAAGAAAAAAAAAAAATAGATCTTCAAAACATTTATGCAAAGAAAATATGTGTATAATGTCCCTTTAAGCCTTTGGCTGGGGTTTGTCTCCTCCTGGTGGCCAGGTGTTGTATTTCCCAACAGTAAGGAATTAAGTTGTGGGCTCTCCCTGCCTTATGGAAGGAAAGGATAGTATACAACTTGTACAATCCTGTAAAGATTATCTTAATTGTAATGAAGCATAAAAAGGAAATTTATGCTTACCTGATAAATTTATTTCTTTTACGATATGACGAGTCCACGGATTTCATCCTTACTTATTGGATATCGCCTCCTGGTCAGCAGGAGGAGGAAAAGAGCACCACAGCAGAGCTGTATATATAGCTCCTCCCTTCCCTCCCACTCCAGTCATTCGACCGAAGTTAGGAAGAGAAAGGAAAAGCCAAGGTGCAGAGGTGACCGAAGTTTAACAAAAATAAAGACCTGTCTTAGAAAATGACAGGGTGGGCCGTGGACTCGTCATATCGTAAAATAAATAAATTTATCAGGTAAGCATAAATTTCCTTTTCTTTTACAAGATATGACGAGTTCATGGATTTCATCCTTACTTATGGGATACAATACAAAAGCTATAGGACACGGATGAAAGGGAGGGACAAGACAGGAACCTAAACAGAAGGCACCACTGTTTGAAGAAACTTTCTCACAAAAAAATGCCTTGGGCAAGGCAAAAGTATCAAATTTGTAAAATTTGGAAAAAAAGTGTGAAGAGACGACCAAGTTGCAGCCTTGCAAATCTGTTCAACAGAAGCATCATTTTTAAATGCCCATGAGGAAGCCACGGCCCTAGGAGAATTAGCCGTAATCCTTTCAGGAGGCTGCTGTCCAGCAGTCTCATGTGCAAAACTGATGATACTCCTCAGCCAAAAAGAAAGTGAGGTAGTCGAAGCTCTCTGGCCCCTACGTTTTCTAGAACACACAACAAATAATGAAGATGATTTACGAAATTCTTTAGTCGCCTGCAAGTAAAACTTCAGGGCACGGACCACGTCAAGGTTATGTAACAGACACTCCTCCTTAGAAGAAAGATTGGGACACAATGAAGGAACAACAATTTCCTGATTAATATTTTTGTTGGAAACAACCAGAGGAAGAAAA